>NC_053433.1:110254491-110472134 GCF_007990345.1 Gossypium hirsutum
AATTCACACCAAAATTTTTATTAATTATTTATTGCATTTATCTCCTATTTAATATATAATCTTCTTTAATTGAACAAGCCGATACAACCAACCGGATCGGACGACGGTTTATATCGGTTGCGTCATCGGTTTGACCTTCACTCCCAATTTTTATTCTTGTGTAAAAGGAATACCTTTCATTGAGAAAGAAATGATAATAAATGGCATTAAAATTATAATACAATTTCACATTTTAGAATGTAAAATAATTACATCGTGAGATACATAACCTACAAATAAACTGTACAGGAATTTTAGCATTGTATCAATCAATGATTCATATGATTGAAATCATGTTATTCAGGCAGGAAGGGAAGCCTAGTAACACTTGTTCCTCCGCAGCTATCAGTTAGGGGCTTTGAGCCAGTTTCGTTTCGTAAATTCGATGTAGCTTTCAGGGATTTTGATGATACCTTTTTGTTCAATCTATGAGGAAGAATTTGCAACCTTGGGTTAAGCTCAGTACCTGAGTTCTCTGCATCCAACTGATAGCTTTTGACAAGCTCAAGTTGACGGGCTATTATTTCGGAACGTCTCGGGAGAAGCTCCACTGGTTCACCACCGGGAATGACGATATACTCGATCGCCAGACGAACCTCCTACAAGAAAACAAAGAGAGCTGTCGGTTAACAAGAGTTTGTTTCGTATGGATCGCAGTTCGTTCAATGATGTTTGAGCAGAAATGATTTGATTAAACATGATAAGAGCAGCGTTTAATTATATTCTGGGATTAGGAAGTTGCAACAGTACTATTTAGCATAGAAATAAAGCTTATTGTTGATGTTCTTCGATGATAAACTGAATAAGCTGCTTCTGAGCAGTCAGGTCGAGGTTAGGGTCCTTGAGAAAACAGAGATGCAGAGGTACTGGAGGTTTCTTTACCGGGCATGCTACGGTTCATATAAGTTCAAGAGAAAAGCTATTGAGCAGAATTGGCAAAACTCAAGTGGGTTTCAGTTCCTCTGTTTCCTCACCCGAGAACTTAGTAGCTTATTCAGCTGGTCATCGAAGAACATCAACACTTAATCAATGGTAACCACAAGCATTGCTTCTGAGCTGTAATATTTGTTCACCTTCACCAACAAGATTTCAAGAATAACTGAAGAATTTCAGAACTGTTACGAGTAAAGAGAACAAGGGAAAGATTTAGCACCTCTAAGGCATCGATCTCTTCTAATGTAGGTTTTCGTTTTGGTGCATCATCTTCAATCTCAATATCAGAAGAATCTCTGTCTAGAAGCCTTGACCTTGAGGCATATGATTCCCTTTCGAGAATCATGCGCACTGCTTTGACCATTTGTGCCATGGTATTTGACTGCAATCCAAGAAAACAAAATTTTATATTGATTAAGCACATTTTATATAGCACCAGAACTAATGAAAGAAGTTGGTTTTGTCGGCACAATTTTTTGTGAAAATAGATACGAAGATACCTTAATAACAAACATTGGCAACTTGTGAAACTTTGCTACCCCACGAATCCACGGATTCTGCTTTATTTCAGATGCAGATGCTAATATTGCATCAGCCATCCCAATGTCATCAGTGACGTCTATTTCATCTTCAAGTCCCATTACTGTTGCTACTTGTAAGAGATCAGCTTCTAGGATCTAAAGGATACATCCAACCAGCAAAAATTATATTAGCAATGCCATGCACGAAGAAACTGGTAGCCTCAGGGGCATTGCAAGCAGGGCACCACATTCACTAAGCTTATCAAATGCACCCACAATAATCTATTAAATATCATCCAATAATAATATGAATCATGTTTCTTTTCGGGGAAAAGTTCTAAAACAATATCTTACTCTTGAACCCCGACCTGCTTTTTCTCAGCATGGCCTCAAATTATTATATGAAAGGAAACATAATGAAATAAAGGTAATGGAAATGAAATTTGTGTGCTTCACCTTGTAAGTATAAACAAATATTGGTAAGGTCCTTCTGCTAGCAGATCCAGTAAACCTCTGTTTCCTTTTCGGTTTAGGAAGATAATCTTCATCTTCATCACTAAAATCAACTTCAGCAAATTTTTCTTCATTAACAAGCAAGTCAGATTGTTCATCTTCCTCGCTGTAATCAACTTCAGCACCTTTTTCATCATTAACAAGCATGTCAGATTCTTCAAGATGATCAATTTTATGCACTACAGTAGACTTGAGAGGAACATTAGCTTCAGGCTCCATCTGGCGGATTTCGAATAAAGGAGATTTCCCTGCCAACCAGAAATGTTTCTACTTAAATATCTTATTAAGAGAACACTTCAAATCATACTCAAATGTAGATTCCAAAAGAAGGTTTCTAAATAAATATGTAATGTATATACTCTACCAGCCAGTATAGCATCCACCGTTGCATCAAGTCTATGATGAACACGACACTCAGTCCTAGATGTCATCTCAACAGCACATGTAAAAGTCGATGGGCCCTTCCTTTCGAGAATAGTCTTTTGCACTTTTCTTTTCCTTGCTTCCTCATCACCAAGAGTTACACTCTGTTTTCAAACGAAAGAATGACTTGTAATCCCATGTAAATCCTGCCCTAAAATTGGCATAGCTTGGTAAAATTTATTTATATATAAATAAATTGTACTTGAAACTTTTTACTTGTTCCATAAATTTCATAACAACATGAAATCAAACGAACAGACTCAGACAACAACAGTGTAAGTAACCTAAGTGGTATATCCAAATGGAAAAATCCACTTCAAGTGTATTGAACCCATACAAGAGATATGAAGTAAGATAAAAGAAGCTGCTTCGCACCTCGATGCCACCAACAAGGATCTGTAGAGAAGGGTTCTTGATTATGTTGTCAATGGTCATTCCATGGGCCGTGCCAACCAACTGAACTCCTCGTTGAGCAATAGTGCTGGCAGCTAATGCTTCGAGCTCTGTACCAATCTCATCAATTATGATGGTTTCTGGCATATGGTTCTCAACTGCCTCAATCATAACCTGCAAGGTAATCGAACCCAAGATAATTTAGCAAACTGCAACCTCAAGAATAAGTCCTTTGACATTTTGCAATGAGAAAAAAAACACTCACATTATGCTGCATATTTACATTTGGAACTTGCATTCTCCTTGCACGCCCTATTCCTTCATGGGGGACATCTCCATCACCGCCAATCTCATTTGATGTATCTACAATGACAACACGTTTCATGTGTTCATCTGCCAACATTCTAGCTATTTCTCTGCAAAAAGAAACAAAGATTTTGTCATATGCCAACTGTACCACAAAAACTAATACAGTTTTATGTCAAATGCCTACACAGAGATATCTGAACAGATTGAACCCAATAAGTTTCAGGAAACTCAAACAGTCAGTCAATGAAACCGGTGTGACATCAGACAACATTTAGATTATTAAAGGTATCAAAAGAGAGGTTATCTAATCTAAACAAATTACAACACGAAGCACACAATTAAAACTAATCTTCTTTTTAAAAGCTGAAGAGAAAATCACACAGTAATTATTTTAAGTAAAAGGACATTCAGCGACAACATAGAGATCATTCAAACTTCAAATCAGTACAGTGATTTGTAAACGGTACGCAGGTAAGTACCTGATTAAGGTTGTTTTACCAACTCCTGGAGGACCTATGACGAGGATGGAACCTCCTCCTTCGATCAAGTCACGGATAATCTCAGCACTTCCAGACACAGCTCGACCCACACGGCAAGTGAGGCCAATAATTTGCAATTTACGGTTTCTAATAGCACTAATGCGATGTAAAGATCTATCAATACCCGAACGGTTGTCATCTGAAAAGTCACCAACCTAGAGCAAAAAAAGTAATTTCAGTTCACTTAATATTTGCCAAAAACAAGCAAATTCATTCCAGAACTCATCCACCCACAAAAATCTCATTTTCAACAATCAAAGATACAATTAATATTAAAATATAAATCATTATCATCATACAACAGACATTGTACTCATCATACAAAATATAAATTATTATATCATCATACAACAGCATTATATTAGCTTTCTATTAAAGTTCATTTTATCACCATCAAAAAGAAAACACTTTTTGCAATATAATATTAAAATACCCTAAACCCCATAATAAGGATCACTGGGGCTCCGGTCAACACTATACTGCTATAAAGTTCTGACGTAAAGGCATCACTTAAAGTCAAAATTTTTACCAAAATCTCATCTTTGTTAAACATAAAACAAAAAATCATACCCAAAGCTTAATCTAATTGGTTGACCAATCATCATTAAAAACCTATGGAAAAAAAATTCAACGTGATCATGAGTAATTCACTTAAAATTACCTTAGATGTTGCATGCTTTAAATCTTCATGCTTAACAGGTTGTTCCGAAATAACCCAATCCCCCGAAGGAAACCTAGCGAGAGGTTTCCTCCCCAAATCCATAACCACCTCAATCAACTCCCCAATCTCTTCATGCCCGTTAAGCTCACTCCTCATCCTCGACGGCAACATCTCGAGGAACAAATCGAGCTCCGTACATGACTCCATCCGGGAAGTCGAAGCTGGGTTCGGGCAATCCAACGACGACCCATTGGAGGACGTAGTTCGATCGGAGGGTTTACGGATCTGTGGGGTCCGGAGAACAGAGGCTTGAGATTGCTTCAAAGGCGGCATATATGGTCTTTGATGAGCTCCGCCGCGCGCGGACGTGATGAAGTGGGAATGCCTCTGACGGTAGCGCCATGAAGCGGCGTTGTTGGTGATGTCAATAAGAACAAATCTCGAATTCAAAGCTCTCATTTCCCTTTACTATGAATTTTATTTTCTCTTTTGTTTGGTTTTGGTTTTGTAGTAAGGGGAAAGGAAAGGAAAGCAGATATGAGAAGCAAGGAGAAAGAAGAAGATTCGAAGGGATCTCCTCTGGGATTGGAGAGAAAGTGGGACCCCAACAGAGGAAAGGCAGGCATTAGCGACCATGGAAGTTGTGGAGGTTGATTGAGAAGACACGTGGTGGATATTTTGGATTTTTTGGATGACATTGTAAAAGAGTATAAAACACGGATGACTGACTGTAAAATTTAAGTGATGGTTACATTTAACTATCAAGGAAGGCAAAGGATGCAAGGAGGAAGATGAAGTGCAAAGAAGGTCAGAGACGGCGTCGTTCAGTTGTTGGCCCTACAAATTAGTGGGTCAGAAATAGTGTGAACATCAATCAGCCATTCCAAGACGGCGATTCAGACCAAAATGACGGAAGTGTGGATCATGTAAAGCAAAGTGACGATCTTTCTTCACCATAATGCCTTATTGGTGAAGAGAAAGTTTGGGTTGGGATGATCTAAAAGAGGACATGGTCAACACGCAATAAAAAAAGGAATAATAAGTTGTTTAAACTACACCAACCTGAAAAGTCTTTGGGATGAGTACGGAGCCATCACATTCACAAATCTCTGGATGCAAATTGAGGAGTAACCCAGGTTTGAAGAACCCACACCATCGCCAAACTTATACTTGAACCTGCTCAACAAGTAGCTAAATTTGAAATTAAATATTGTCAATTTAATTTCACATTCAATAGGTTAGATTTCTGTAAGTTTATAGTAGCATGGACTGCATGGTATTGTTTATTGCCACTCTTGAATAATTAATTGGCTTATACTTCCAAAACCAATAAACTAATTTAGTCAATGATTTCAACTTTTTCAAATAAGGTTGCTCATTCAAGGCCTGGTGCTTAAATTTACTACAAAATAAAATTTACTTCACCTTAGATAAAATTGGAAATTTAAACTTCCTTGTCTCATTTCATGTTAGAACAATTTTTTTTTTTAGCAATTAAAATTTTGAGTGTTTGCATATTTAACTTTCAATAGCTAATGATCATCCTCTGTTAAATTAATCTTGAAAAGGAAAGAGAGGAGTTTAAACTTTGGTGGATACTTATATTATCTTTAACCTTATGTTTAAAGCTTACTAGAATATTGTTGGTGATCACTTGAAAAGACTTATAATAGGTTGTTTGTATCGCATTGTTGGTGGATACTTTTTTAGGTATTATTTGGATAGGTTTTCTATTGCATTGTGAGGTATTTGGGTGATCCATTTGTAATAATTGGGGTTGGAGTTGGTGCTACAATTACATATTTGTGTATGGGTAGATTAGACTTAAGCCAATAGGTGATTCAGATGATTATTGAATAAAATCATTTACTAAGCGAGGCTCCACAAAGTAGAATCAGAAACTGCGTTAACAAATATTGTATGTTAATTATCTCCTTACTTTACTCCTTGCCATGTTTTGCATTTATTTTGTTCCTTTCGATTCTATTCCAATTTTTGTTAAAACAAAACCATTGTACAGCCAACCAAGTTATATGTTTGAACAATAGTTGAAACAAAGTGCAACTGGATGCTTTTTTAGTTACAATTTAAAAAACTTATGGTAAAAAATTGTATGTAACCTTCTTTTATGCCTCTTCTTTTTTTTTTTAATTTTATCTCCCTTCTACAAATTTTTTATTTCAAATTTTATTTCCCTTCTACAAAATTTTACCTTTTTTTTCTTTTTCTATTCCCCTTCAAACTTATCCTTTTTATCATGGCTCTTAATTAAAATACAATAAATAATAAAATATAATATTTGAAACTAATAATAATAACAATACATGTACGAAATTTATTGATAATGGGTATCAACAATGAAGAAGATAATGAGGAGAAGGTAGTGGTATATAGGAGGTCAATTCACCTAATAAAATGGAGAGCCAGAAAAGTACAAAAGGTAGAAAATGGGTATTATGCTGAAGAAGACTGAGGTTGAGGACTAGTAAGAGGGTTTAAGATCTGATCCTTTATTCATCGCTCTTTAGGGTATTTATAGGAGAAAGGTCTCCCACCTAATAATGCCACATTGCTAACAATTCTGGGACATGGTGAGTATGTGGTCGAGCAAGTGGCAAGGTTGTTATAAAATGGTTGTCATCAAGCAAGACATTGCTCTGACATTCTCCTTATTGAGGTAATACAGGGTAGTTATGCTTTAGTGGTCTCACTTAGAGATAAGAGCATTCCTACCAAGAGCAGGTGGTTTAATAGTGGGTGGCGAGGTAGAAGGTGGTCTATCCGAGTGCCACACCTAGAGATTGATCAAGCCACGGACAAATGGGTGAAAAGGAATGTGGATCCCAGATTCAAGTAAGTACAATAGGGCCTAGAAACTCTGCTAAGAGGATGAAACCCTTCCATATGCTAAACTTATATTTGTGGTGCCTCGTGACAAGCCTTTTGCACATTAACAACCTTCTCATCCCCATCTTGTGGTTCACTCATAGGAAGCACTGACCATAGGGTTATTTTTTTCCCTCTAAGCTCATCAATCTCTGACTACCCTTCTAGGAAGTTCGATAATAGGTTTATATCTTGTTCAACCATAAATGTCAAACCGACAAAGAGAATGAGAAGAAAAGGCAAGAAAATGAGGGTTATCCTGGAAATCCTAAGCGAAAAACCCCAAACCAAGGAAAACAACAATCAAGAGAGTAAGAAACCCAAAAAATAGAAGCACTTAAGGACCACCTACACAATAGTAGAAAACTAGAAAGAAAAATTCGAAAACCAACTGCGACAAAAATGATTACAAGGTTGAAGAAGAAGAGAATATATAGGATTCTCTCAAAATAGTGCATTTTATCATTTGTACTCCTCAATAAGTCACAGCTAATAACACCTGGACACGTGTTGGATGAAGAGTTGCTGTTCATTATTACTCTGACTCCCCATGCATAACTGTTTAGCTTTGCATTAAATGCAAATATTTTGAAAGCTTCAAGGTAATCCTTCATCTCCAAACACGTACTTAGTACACATAATGAGCAACTTTTAGTCTTCCAAATCAGTCATTATCATACCACCTACTATTTTACCCCTCACGAAGATTACAAATCGTCTCAAGATAGGCTATTTTATAACTTACCTTTCAATGGGGGGACAATTGTTAAATCCATGCTCAACTTGAATACATGGCATCACTAGAAGCTACTTAAAAAGAACTTGTGGACAATCCTCCACCTCTTACCAACTGACTGGCCATAGTGTGAATAGCCAATTGGATAGACCACCTGTTCCTAGCAAGAACACTATTATCTTCAAGTGGGGCCATCAAGGGACCATTGAGTACCTCGTACTTCCACAGGAAGAAGAATATCAAAGCAATGTCGAACTTAACGACATTGCCACCTAGTTGACCACATGCTCACCATATTCTAGAATTGTCGACGACGTGACATTACTAGGTGGGAGACCCTTGTCCTATGAATACCCTAAAGAATGATGAACGAAGGATCAAATCCTAGACCCTCTTACTAGTCCTCACCCTCAATCTTCTTCAATGTACTACCCTTTTCTCTACCCCCTTATATTTTTTCTAACTTTTCACTTGATTAGGTGAATTGCCTCCTATGCCTCACCACCTTCTCATTATTACCTTATCCCTTGTTGATACCTAGTTGTAACGCTCCAAACTTCATATTTTTATTTTTGTGAAAAAGTGACACAAGTGTGTATCTGCTTTAGTGGTTAAGTGTTCTAGGTGTGTGTGTGAGGTCCCAAGTTCAAGTCTTACCTTGGGCAAATTTTGGTATTTTTATGAATTAAGCCATATCTCTGATTAGTAGGATTATAATTAAAAGTTCATCAAATAGTTATCAGAATTAGCTTGCTGGTCTGGTAGCTAAGTGAAATGTTGGTGTGAGGGAGGTTTTGGGTTCAATTCTCTAGGATGGCAAGGGTATTATTTTTGCTAGTGGTGCCATGGAGAGTTTGAGCATAATTGAAATGCTGAAGTGGTAAAGGTGTAGTGGGAAATGTGGAGAGAAAATTAAGGGATTTTAGATAGGAAGAAAGAGTGGTGGACGATTTTTGGGTGTTTGAGTTGTAGTGGGGGAGTGGGGGAGTGGGGGAGTGTGGGAGTGGATTGAGAGATTGAGGGGTTATCTGATTTAGTTCAGATTTTTTACCCTCTTTCTGAAAATTTGTTCTCTCTCCCTAATTCTAAATTCTAACATTTTTCAGTTTCATCTTTGTATATTGTTGAAATTCTTTGTTCTCCTTCTTCTTCTTTTTTTCTTTTTTTCTTTCACTCTTGTCGAAATTCTCATTGAATCCTCCCTTTCCTTTTTCTTTTTCATTTTATTATTATTTCTTGCATCAAGAAATTGCGTTGGTGCGGTTTCGGTAGGTAATTATTTCCCTTCTCTCGTATTTGTGTGTCGTTCGAGTGAGAATCTAAATATTTTTCTGGAATTGATGGTTTAGGCGAAGGTCTTGGAGTAGTAAAACCGTTCTTAGATTGAATAGTGGTTACAAGGTCCTCTGTTGGCGATAAGTCAAGTTTTAGGTAATTCTTTAGCGACGAATTTGTTAGTTTTAAATCTTTAAATGGCTAAATCGAGGTTGTGTACAATGATTTTTAGGCTTTGGTGTGCTTGGGAGTGCTTACGTGTTGGAAACGATACAGATGTGTACCTATATCGCAAAAAAATGAGAATCGGTGAAAAGTCAAAAAACGGTGCTGTCGACACCACACAGGCGTATGGTCGCCTGTGCGGTAGGCCGTGTGACGTAACACAGACGTGTGATCGACGAAGCAGGCCGTGTGCGACACACGGGCCGAACTAAATTAGGCCGTGTGGGCCCACACGGATAGTCCACACCGGCGTATGAAATTTTTGGGCCAAGCCGTGTGATCCACACGGAAAATGCCAATTTGGGATGTGTGGGCCCCACGGACGTGTGGGCCCACACGAGCATGCCACATGGGCGTGTGAGCCCATTTTTTTAAAAAGTTCTATAGGGTTACACGGGTCGCCCGAGTCGATTGTGGACCTACTATAGGTCGGTAAGTATTACTTAGACCCCTATGTGAGTGATCTGCCTGTTTGATTTCTGTACTGAGCATGAATTCTGAAATAAGAATGTATGAACTGTAATTGCATAATAGCATGGCATTTTATGCATGTTGCATTGCATCGGGGTGGGTTGATGATTTTTTGGAGGAAGTGTCTGAAAGACTCTTAAGCCTATTTATCTAGCAGCTTTGTTGCGATATTCTGACTTTGTGCAGCATTTCGGTGCAAATTTTTTTTATGTGACGTATTTCTGTACAGCATGGTGTGTAGGGATAGGTGGGTTGATTTAAACTCCACATGGTGTGTAGGGTTGGACAAGGATGGTGTGTAGAGACTGCTGGGTAGGATTCTGGTATTCTATTTTGATCTGCATATTATATCTGAGATGGGCTAAGGCCCTAATTTATATCTGATTCTGTATCTGAGTGGGTTAAGGCCCACACTGACTTTGTAATGGGCTCAAGCCCAAACTATATATACATGATTGATTTCTGATGTTATGCTGTGTGCATGTATTTTGTGGGGATTACATACTGAGTTTGTGAAAACTCACCCTTTTTTGTTTGGTCTGTTCAGGTAATCCCCAGCATTAGACGGATCGGAGCAGCGGAGGACTCGGCGGTGACCACCACTATTTCGTATTGATTCAATTCATTTTTTTAGTTAATTAATTTTTCGTTATTAATTTGGGTATTTATTTTTTTGTAATTGGGACTTTTGGGACTGACTGTTTAAATTTGGGATTATACTTTGCTTTCCAGTTTTATCTCTACAAAAACACGACGTTTTCTTGAAATTAAAAATTTCCTAAAAAAGAACAGTTTTCTCAAACAAAAAGTTCACAAGCTTCCGCTAAAAAGTCACGATTTGAACCATAACAACGAACATGCGTTTTTTTAGTTAATTAAAGACTAATAAACTGGAAGGGTTTTCACTCGATAAATTAGACTACAAATTTCATTCCAAATTCCATTCCATGTGACATCGCCAGATTCGACCATAACGTCTGGACCGGGTTTGGGGCGTTACATTAGTTCAACAAAATTAAAATAAAAAATAATTTAAATTGTGAGTAAAAGAAAATTTAAATAGGTAAAATACATTATTAAGAATATTAGATGCACTCAAATTGTTTATCATAGCATTGCCATTTTTCTTGAGTTGGTATTACGTTAACTTGTGATATAAACTCCATCGACAACATTATCAATAAGATTATGGCATACCCACGATGTTGGTGAAAATAATTATATAATATATTTATTAAATTGTGAGTAAAATGAAATTTAAACTCGTAAATCATCGAATTAAGAATATTATTATTATTAAAATAAAGCATTGGTCAAGTGGTAAATTTAATATTTTTCTGATGCAATTGGTATGAGTTCAAAGCTTATCATATGCATTTTTTTCTTAAAATAAAAATACTAAAGTATCATTTAATAATATAACTTATTTTAATTACGAAAGGACATTTTCAAAATTTTTCTAACCGAGTTAGTGTCCAATTGACTCATAACATCAACTCAGTCATGGACTTAAATAATAGTATAAATTAATAAATAATAAATAAAAATAACATAAATAATAAATAAATAAATAATAAAATTAACAATACGAAAATAATAATAAAATAATAAAATTCAAAGTCAATCCAAACTTCATCCAAATTTAATCCCAACAAAATATGACTATAATATCAATCAACACAAAAAGATAAAACCACCCCAAGCGATATCATGTTGTCGAACAGAACCCCATCGAGTGTTGAATCCCGAGCTTGTGGATGCTTCAACCTCGTAAGCGTTGCTATGTGACCGTAAGAGATTTTAATGCACCTGGATGTGTTTACAACCTTTTTTTTCCTTTTCAGCAACAAGAATGCTTGATTTTATTGATTATGATTATGTTTAGTTGATTTTATTGCTTAAGTTTAGGTTTTTAGATGTATTTTTAATTGATATTATTGTATTTTACAGTTTGGTAAAAGAAAAAACTTCTTCATTTCTTTGCAGGCAACTTTACAATTTTACAGTTTGGTAACTTGTTAGCACCTAGCATTCAGCAAAGACTTAAAAAGGACCAGAATAGAAAAAAGGATGTGCTGTACATTGAGTTAGGAAGAAATTCTAGGCTTCTGAGCATGATTTTCAAGTGATCTAAATCTACTATTCCCATCCCATTAACAATTTTCTAACACCCTCTTCGATCATATTCCTCGAAACATGATGACTATCTCCTTCGTCGAGTAGGATCCTATATACTTCCCATTCTCGATCACATATCATGTGTCTCCCTATCTCGACCTGACAAAAGTTTATGTAGAAACCGAATTGCAGTTAGAAATTGGAGGACAACAATCATTTTTACGAGTGTTATGACAAACGATAATAATGGATAATGTAGGTAATACCGAAAAGATCTGGATGTTGAGATTCTTGAGAGCAAGGGTTATGTCGTGAAAAACAAGAGGCCGGCCTCTGCCGGACAACTCAACAGGGTTTGCTACTAGTAGCTCGGTATCAGGTCCCCTGCTTACCACGGCTACTCTAAGAGGACGAAAAAGCTCCATTCTTAGACGAGAGCACAGCGCATTTTGCTTATTGCGGTCTATGATTTTCTTGCCATCTGCTTGCACTATGAACAAGTCCAACTCACAGCCACCTCTTCGGTTTGCAAAGAATCGTCCATACGAAACCTGATACAATATGTTAATTTTATAAGGAGCATGTATAGGAAATCGAGCAATCAAGAAGAGAAGCCAAGCTGCATAGTTTTGCAACCTTTTACAGTTACGAAACAACCCTTTATGGACATTCAAGACTTTCTGAAGGTACTTCCAAGCAATTCTAAAGCATCAAAATTGTTAGTTTTTTTCTTTAGATTTACCCATTGCAAGCAAATTCAATGCAATGCTGGAGCCCGACACATATTTCGACATAGGTATGAGGATATGATCTCCGAAAACCCTCCAAATATAAGGGGAAAAAAACATACTTGTCCCAAGACACATACCGTATCCAACACTAACATCCAAGCCTGAGTAACATAAGTTCAAAGTTCCGCATAAATGGGATCACAAACACCAACATAAAGAACCGTTTCGAATACATAAGTTAGCAGTTCACTATATGTACCTGGATATTGTAGTCCTTTAGGGTTCTCATGGTATCATATATTAGACCTTTGTGATCCTGGCAGAGGATTTGAATAAGTGTGTGGGAGGGGCTAAGGGAGTTATCAACTGTCACTGATATTGGGTCAGAAGCAAGTAATCCACCTGGATGCCGTGCAGGCAGCTCTAAACTGAACATGTCTTCAGTGATTGCAGAAGGAAGAAACGATGTTCCTTGTGAACAAGCAGTTATTTCCTCGCCAGCTGATTCAATCTCACAACTTTCCAATATATCACCTAGTGCAGTTTTCAAGTGAAGAATTGTTTCACCTTGCCGTTCTTTTGTATGAAGAAGTTCCCTAAAATTATCAAAAGGGGGAGAAGAACCAAGTTACAAAAATGTCACACACATACATGCCTGCCAACAAACATACAATACATGCATACATCTACATATATATATATATCAGAAACGATAAATACATGGACTGCCCCTAAGAAGTCGACATAATGGTACAAAACTCTGTACATATCTTCTCTTCTTTCCTAATATTAAAACACACTTTCTCTCCATCACAACGTGCCATGCAAAGAGGTTATATATCTCTTCCAATGCCATAAACTAATTCCTCTCTCAATGTCAGATTAATTACAGAAAAGCTTTATTTAAAAAGTTCTAGATCGGACGTTTAATGTACTAATAAATAATCAAACTTCACATTTTTTACACTTGGAAAAATCATCAATTTAATGCTCATAGATGATGAATGTGAGAAGTTCTATTAAATTTAATAAAAAAGGTCAAGTACAACTTAGGAAAATAGTGATAACTGATATGAGAACCTCATAATAGATATAATGAAGTGGAAAAACTATATATGGTGCCTTGATGTGTCTCTTATTAGATAACCATCACCGAACAAATGTCCGTACACTCCACTTTGGAGTTTATAGAAGTAGAACATTCCCTTTAAGAAATCAGTTGGTTTTTATGTTTAAGTCCAAAGCAATGATTCCCAAGGAAAACAAGTTGGAGTGTATTTATGACTAATCGATTAATTTCCAATTATTCCCCATGTTAACATTAACATCCTTCCCCTATTTCACACTTAAAGTACATGTCACTTATCAGATCTACTTTATACCCCACTGGCGCTGGTTATGGAGAAACCACCATGAAAAATTTATACCCTTAAGAATCTGAATACCCAATACAAAATTAAATAGGCCTAAAAGAACCAAGCAACGGTGCATAGATGAAAATCGGAAAAGATCACTTTGAATTTCAAGTTAAAGAAGTTCTCAACACTAGCAAACCTGGTATCAGTGATGAAAAAGAGGTCCATCACTTTTCCATCTGGAGTAGTGGATACCTTCACTCTCTTTATTGTAAGCTCCAGGTCAAAAAGGACCAGAGTTATGTCTATAAAAACAATATAGGAAATTTTATATCAACCAAAAGACATGGACATACAAATTTAACATAAACATAAAATTGCTCTTAATGAATATCAATGATCAACAACTACACTCAGTTACGGAGCAGTAACCGTAAGCAATTAAACAAGGAAAAGTGATTATCAAATTCAAAAGTACTTATACTTTAAGAAAGATTCTCATTTCTATTCACAAGACAATTTCTAAATTCCATTCATTTTCCCATGCATTTTGGCTTCTCTAACATCTCAAAGAATAATAAAAGTTAACATTACAATCTTAATCCAAAAGCAAGAAAAAACCAAAAATAATAGAAAAGGAAAACAAATTCCTTCTCGTTATAATATTTCCAGTTAATAAACAAATACCGAACTTATCCGATTCAATTTAATCAAATAACTTTTCTTAGTTTCAGCATAAATGGAAACATGCAACAAAAGAGGTGGCTCACAAGATCGCACTTTCGAAGTTTAAGCAGTGAGGCAAAACGAAATCAAATGCCTGAAATACCTCAAAAAACAAGTAAGAGATGGCTAACCACTTGCTAAACCTAACATTGAATTATTTTTTTTTTCCATTATCAAAGACTTAAAAGAAAATAAAGATTACCATGTAACAGTTCTTTCCTAACACAAGAACACCAAAACTTCAGAAGATATACATCCAGTCGCTTTGGTTGCTGATTTGCAGGCCGGTAATAGTCTATCCCAGATGTCGAAAAATACGAAGGACAAACTTCCAATAGCCTTTTTTCAAGCAAATCCCACCTTGTGTTTGTTTTCCCATCCACCCAAAGCACTATGTAGCACCATTTTCCATCTGTTGAGAAATCTTATCCACAAAAAAGGAAAAAAAAATTCAGTACTTGACTTACGCCTCCAAATTCTTTGTAGCATCAACACAAACAAAATCTAAAAGTTAAAAAAGGATGAGGATAATAACAGACTCAAAAGTACATATCATAAAGAACTCTGATCAAGCAAGTATTTTTTGCTTGCTATACATAAATTAAAGATTAAAAATTTATTAAAACAAGACAAGCAGTAACCAATTTTATTCATTGTTCATATCCCCAAAAAAAGTTGCCAAGAAAACCCCAAGGATTGATATTCAATCAGCTAAATAACATCCCATTAAAATAAAAAGATAAGATAAAAAAGCTAAGAAAATCACAATGACCCATCATTTATAATGTTAACACAACTCCAAAAAAAAAAACACCCAAAGAAATGTTAATAGAAATGGTGAGTGGAAAAAAGCTTACCTCCTCTAGCAATGCTTAACCCAAAGTGCAAAACAATCCTACACAAATCACAGCCTAATCCAGTCTTATCAGGGCAATTCACCGATATCACAGTGGGATCCCCAGCTTTCTCTGCTGGACTTATCACTACAACATCTTCCCTCAAAATTCCCATATTTTTCCCTTTCCCTTTCTCTTCACTCTGTTCCTTTGCCCTGTTTTTTGCTTCAAAAGACTGGGCTTTCCCCCCTTCTTTGTCTCTCTTTTGCTTCCTTATTTATTTTGTTGTTCAATTTTGAAGCAAAAGGATTGAAGTTTCCGTCAATAGCAGTGAGAGAAACAAAACACAAGACATAACTGAGAATAAAAAATTCAAAAAGGAAATTTATTATTATTATTTTCTCTTCCTCTGTTTCTCAGTTTCTTTCCATGTGATTTTCAATTTCTCGCCCAATTTCAGAGGTAATATTTATTAAAAAAAAGGCTTAATGAGAAATTTGGTGATTAAAGTTTACATATTTTCTCAAAATGATCCTAATTGTATTTTTGAGCATATGTAAAAGAAAATTTCAAAATGAATGCATATTTCTATTTACAGATAACTTTTAATTTTGAAACTTTTTTTAAATAATTATGTTTATTTTATTTAAATTAAAATTCATTTTTTTAACTTCATGAATTATTTATTTTATTATTTTCCACATGTAATTATTTTATTATGTTATCTAAGTAATAAATTATATCTCATTAAAAATATTTCACATATGAAATTCCACATCATCCTTATAACTTTTTTAACAGTACTTTCATTAAATCTATTAAAAAAAGCAATTTGAAAAAAAGAATGAAGGTTGAAAGCAAAGAAAGGCTCAAAAATACAATTAGGGCCATTTTGATAAAACATGTAAACACTAATGGCCAAATTTGTCATTAAGCCTTTAAAAAACAGAGGTCTTTTATGATCAAGTGAGGTCAGCTTCACCTAAGCTCTAAACGTGGCTTGTTATGATTTGATTTCTAGTCTTAAAAAGTCAATCCAACTTGTGAAACTTTTGAAATTTATTTTCTTTTTGGTCCATAATTAGAATAAAGTTTTATTTATAGTAATTCCCTTTCTTATAAAAACAATTCATTTTATTTAATTTCTCTCTTATAAAGTCTATTTTCACTTTTTTTTAAAAATTCAAAGGTTTTTTTTTCAAAAAACAAAATTATCTAAATATCTCTTTGGAGACTGAATTATATTTATGACTGAAAATCACAATGGTTTGAAGATTTAATACTCAAATATATCTTTAAATTTTAATAAAAATGGAATTATATCTCTTACATGAAATTAATATTATATTGTTTTATTAATTCCAAAATTTATGATTATAAATTATAATGTAACAAAATAAAATATTAATTTTATTTATATGCGCACAATAAAAAAATGTTGGACTTAATTTATTTTTTATTAATATTTATGTTATATTTAGATATTAAACTTAATTTAAAGTAGGAATAATGATTTATTTGACCCTTCAATTTTACGAAAAAAATCATTTTAGCACTCCATTTAAGTTTTCATCTTTTTTAGCCGTAAAATTTTCGTTGTTTGTCAAATTGCTCAAAAAGGGATGAAAAAGTTATTATTTGTTAACTTTGCTAACATAGCATATACGTGGATTACCATGTAAATGTTACATTAACAATTAATTAATTTTTTTGAAATTAAAATTTTAAAAAATTATGTTTAAAAATTAAAAATTATAAATATTTTTAAAAAATAAATTTTTTGACAAAAAATGCAAACAAGGGCGAAATCAGAATTTCTTTTAGGGGGGCGTAAAAATATAAATTCACCATTTTAATAGTATATATCTTTATTATTTTTAACAGATTAAATAATTTTTTTTATCTTTTTGAGGAGGTCAAAGTGCAATTTAACTATTAATTTAAAGTTTTATAATTTATAAAAAGGCCTAATTGAAAAAAAAATCATTTTAGGGGGGTCGAGGCCGATACCAGCCCCTGAATCCGCTGCGGAATGCAAGCTCAATAGTTAAAAAAGGTGAAAATTAAATAAAAAACTAAAATAATTTTTTTTATAAAGTTGAAGGTGGATAATAAGTTATTATACTTTAAAGGGTAATCTATAAAAATAGTCACTTTTGTTTACCTCAGGCTACATTTTAGTCACTTATGTTTGAAATGTTACGTTTTAGTCACTTATTTACTGTTTTGTTACGAAGTGATCACTCTACCGTTAAGTTCCGTTACCTCTCTAACGGTAATCCTACATGGCAGTCCAACTAGATTTTAGATGCCAACTTAGATTTCTAAATGGGATGAAAATAGATTTTTAATTAAAAAATTTAGTTAATTAAAATTTTTAAACCTAAACCTTAACTAAAAAATCTGTTCATCTCCTCTTTTTATTTTTTCTTCAGTCTCTTCTTTTTTTCAATGGTTTTTTTTTCATTTGATTGTTAAAATTATTATTAAGCTCAAAATAGTTGAAATCAATTTGACTGCTTCATAAGGATGGATTCAATAGAGGGTTCAGGTATATCTTCTTTGCATTCCTCTATCTCTTTTATTCAATACTGAAAAACAAAAGATTGAATTTTTTATTGTTTAATGAAAACCCTAAATTAAAATTCTTGATATGAATATTAACAATTAAAAAAATTTTAGATAAAAAAAAGGATACCCACAAAGGGATTGTGAACAAATAAGCTGATTTAGATCAGAAAAAATCGAATTGAGAAGCTAATTATTCAAGAACGTGAAGAATTGAAAAATACAATGATTAGGAACAAAAATGATTACCATCTTCTTATTTGTCGACAACCACTTTATTTTAAGTTTTAGAACATAAATTTGTCGGTGAAGAAGACATACCTGGACCCTCCATTGAATCCTCTTTTGTTTTCGTATGTGAATAAAAAAAATCGATGATAATAGCTTTTTTAGTCAATTGAAACAGAAAACTAAAAAAATGGGGAGATGAACAGTTATTTAACTAAGATCTAGGGTTTAAAATTTTTAATTAATTAAATTTATTTAATAAAAATCTATTCTCATCTCATTAGGAAATCCAAGTTGGCACTTAAAATCTAGTTGGACTGCCACGTAGGATTACCGTTAGGGAGATAGGGAACTTAACAGAAGAGTGATCACTTCGTAACAAAATAATAACATAAGTGATTAAAACGTAACATTTCAAACATAAGTGACTAAAATGTAACCTGAAACAAACAAAAGTGACTATTTTTATAGTTTACCCTACTTTAAAATATTAACTATAAAATTATTGTAGTTTGGATAGTAGTTTAGAACATTGAAAATCTTCGTAAAACAATTCTCATCGTTAATTATGATATTTAGTTTTAATTACATAATTGGTTATTTTGAAAACTTTTCTTCAATTTCCATGTGATTTGATAATTATTTATAATTTTCATTATAATGTTTAATTTATTCATATATTAATAGATTTTTTTTCCCAACAATTACGCGTCATAATAATATAGTATTAATGATAAGTCCAAAAGAAGAAACAATGAAATAATAATTTATTTTATTAATTTAGTCCAATTTTAGTGAATTTTATTTATACCTTCATTAATGGGACAAATAGCACAAATAAAAAAGAATGAAAAAAGATCACTTTATCAAAAGGAAAAAAAAAGTACACACAATTTTTTTTTTAAATTCTCGTTAATATATTATTTAATACTTGAATTTAGTTTTAATATTTTATTTGGTATTCGAATTTTTTTTTGTTAAAATGATATTTAAATTTAGCTTCAATGTTTAATGCTTTAATTTAGTACATAATTTTTTTTAATTTCATGTTTGAATTTTCTCTCGTCTCAATTAAGTATTCGAGTTTTTTGTGTCTCAAATTAAATACCTATGTCTTTTTACTAGAGCATAAGTGTCGAATATTCATTGAGTCACATGATATCATTTGATTTGAGTACTAAATTAAAATACCAAATTAAATATTAAAACAAAACTTGAGTGGTAAATTAGGTATTAAACCTTAATTACGAAATGTCAAAGGACAAAGCAATAGCACATCATTCTTTGCTTGTGGTTGTGGTATCACTATTAAGAAAGTGAGGTTTTTTAGCTTGGGTAGGTAGTTTGGTGAATGGTAGGTGAAAATCATTTATTTCCATTCGCTTTGTATTTTTTAATATTAAAAAAATTGCATTTTCTCTATTTTAAATATCAACTACTACTACTTTGGTGATGCTTAATGCTCTTTGTTTTCTTTGTCCTTTTCTCCGTCTATTCAATTAGGTACCATAATTTGTGTTTAAATAGTTATATAATTTATTGTATAATCATATCATGCTAAAAATTATTATAGATTGTTGTCGAGTGAGTTTTAACTCAATTAATATGGATATTGTTGTCAATGCAGGAGGACAATGGTTTGAACACGCTGAAATGCATTATCTTCCTATTTATGCATTGAGAATGGGTTCTAAGTAGTTCTAGATTTTTAATAAAAAAACATAAATATAATCAGAACTTATAATAAAATTTTCTTTATTAAAAAAAGTTATTATTGTCTAAAATAAGTTAGTACCTCTTTTTCCACAATTCCTAACTTTTGTTTCTTCTTTTTCCAAATCTCCCACTTTGCTAAAGAGATTCCGTCTCCCATTTTAGGATAAATAAACAAACCTAAAAAATGGATATGGATTTGCTTTTAATTGCACTTCCTTAGGTATTTTTAAGGCTGGTATTATTCATTTAAATTTGTAATTTTGTTGAAAATTTGAAGGGTTTTGAATAAAATAATGAGTCTAAAAATAAGTTCGAGTGAAAAAATTAAACTTGTTTAAATATGAGTCGAATCTGATTCATTTTCTAAATATATAATATAATATATTATATTATTTTTATATATTATGTAATTAATAATATATAATACTATAATGTAAACATTAAAAAATATTAAATATAATGCAATATAAATATGGGATTAAAATAACTCGAGTTTATCTTCTATAATTTTTTAAAAAAAATTAAAATTGGATAATGGTGCCAACCTACCTTCATATAAACAACTTTATCATGTGCGTTGTTTAATTTTTTTAAAAAAATTGTAATATATATATATAATTTCCTACTAATATTGTAATAAAAAATATGTTTTCTATGATTATATTATAAAATTAGATTTCGGAACATAACAATAATAACTTTATTTTTATTTAATAATTATTTTCAGAAAAATAAAATTTATAATTACTAAAATAATTTATTTTATTTTTGACTAAAAGGTGATTTTTAGAATAAATAAAAATTGTTAGGCTATATTTTTGTAAATTTTTAATTTTGATTTTTTTATTTAAAAAATCAACCCCTACATAATTTATTAATTAGATTAAGATTTGATTTTAATTATTATTATTTAAAATTTTGTTTTAATTTTATACTTAAATAAATTTTTTTGTTATTGATTTCTTCACCTGCATAATTTTAATCAATAATAGGGATGTTATTTCTTGACCTAAAATTAATTATTTTAATTATTTTCAATTTATAAATAATATATATGATTGAAATATTATTATTTAAAATCTCCAAATATTTAATAGTTATATAAAATTAAAATTTGATCCATTAATAGGAGGGTAAACTATTAAAATAATCATTTTTGTTTCTCTCGGGTTATATTTTAGTCATTTATGTTTGAAATGTTATGTTTTAATTACTTACGTTATTGTGTTATAACATTTTAGCCATTGAATGTTAATTGTCGTTAACAGTGTAACGGTAAACTGACGTGGCACACTAAATCATCATTTAAAATGTAAATTATAGGTTAAATTATACAATTGATCCCTATATTTTTTTCATTTTGAGTGATTTTTTCTTTTACTTTAAAAGAGATGGAGAACAGAGGAAAAAAGAGGGAGAAGCATAAGATAATGGAAAATAAAAGAAAAAAGGGAAAGTTAAAAGAACATAAAAGGAAAAAAAATTGTTCAAAACAAAAAAAATATAGGGACCAATTGTATAATTTAACCTAAATTTTTTGTTTGAAATGATGACTGAATGGGTCACGTCAGCTTACCGTTACACCATTAATAGCAATTAATAGCTCAGTAACTAAAATATTACAACGTGTTAACATAAGTGACTAAAACATAATATTTCAAATATAAATGACTAAAATGTAACCTAAGGGAAACAAAAGTGATTATTTTGATAGTTTACCCTTAATAGGATAATATTTTTAATTGTTAAAATCTTATCAATGTTATAAAACCCGTGCATAATAGAGTGTGTAATTCAAGTATTTAAATTATAAATTATTGATATTATTTAAATAATATATTAAATTTTAAATAATATATTATATTTTTAAAATAATAAAAATGAAAGTCGATATCATATTTATCATGTGTCACTAAATTAAACATCCATGTCACGTGAGACCTAATACCTTGTAATATATATAATTTATTAAATTTTATACACAATAAATTCCCCCGTTTGTTTTTTTTTAATTTTAAACATTATATTCATTTTTATTTATAATTTGCACTCAAACACACAAAATCTGTTTAGGATAAGATAGAAAAGGATTGGATAAAATAGTAACGTTATATCATCTATATCTATTTTTAATAATTTAATGCCACATCAATATTTTCATCCTAAAAATGATTAAATTCAAATAAAAATTTTAAAATTTTAAATGAAATTATTAATGTAACATTAAACTATTAAAAATATATAATATATGGATTCCATACAATTTGTTGTGGGATGAGCTTTAGGGGTACATTCCAAGTCAGCTTTAATTTAGTGAGACAAACAACTTTCTAAATTAGCTTTTTAAATTGATCGTCAAAGAATTGTCCTCTTTTCTGTTATCTTTTAAATTAGCATTTATTTCTTAAATTAGTAATCACTCTTTTTACTATAAAAAGTCATTTAAGTTCTGTTGTGAGGTAAAATATGATAATTGCAGTTGAAGGACCAGCTTTGAATAAATAGATGGATGCCCTTTGTTCAAGATAATACACTTCTAATTTCGAATTTAATAAATTTTTATTCAATTTTTTAAAATTGTATTTGTAAAATCATTTCTTTTAAACAAAGCATAAGTTAGTAATGTTATAAAAAATAGATTTTAATTTTCTAATTTTAATTTTTTTACCAATTTAACTAATATTTAATTTAAAAATAATAAGCATTGTTAAATAAAATAAAACTTGATATTTTGAAGATTGATATATGTCAAATCAATCAATTGAATCCACCTCAACATGTCGAGTAATACTAATTTCATAATTTTCAAAAAAAAAAAATACAGACCGTTCAATTTTAAAAGGTTTTTTTTTATAAAAATAATATAAAAAATTATAAATTATAAAAATAGGTCAGGAAAAAAATATTTACGAAAATGAGTTGTTTTGAATGGTCTCCGCCGGCAATACCATTAAAAAATATATTTTTTCTCATTATACCATATTTTTTTCGATATATTTCAAAATATATATATTGGTGTCGTCTGTTGTCGTGACGGTACTAAATTTAAAAAAAAACCATAATAGCCTAATGATTGGAGAGAAAGTAGGGGCGGATACTATTTAAAACATCACATTTTCATAAATAAATTTTCTCTAATCTATTTTCGTAATTAATTATTTTTATATTATTTTTGTAATAAAAACAATTTATAATTATCCGTACATAAATTAATTGAAATAATAAAATTGAAGTAATATCTTGTATATTGTCAGTGTAATTTTTTTATTCTACAAATAACCTCAAAAGATTATTATATATATTTTTTAATATTTTACTATACTGATCACTTACAAACCTTCAATTTTATTTGTGGAGTCTAAAAACTCCATTGATAATATACTAAATATTTACCATCTAGAAAAATATAAGTATAATTATACTATCATTATAATCTGAATAATTACTATTATAAAGCACAATTTGATTGATAGCAATAATATATAAGAATCATTGTTAAAAAATATATGAATTTAAATAAAAATAATTGTGAATTGTAAATCTTGAAATCTTAAAAATTTTTACTATCAAATTTGAATATTAATCAAATTGGTAAATAATAATTATATATTCAAATTAAATCTTTAATATACATATTTAATTTTCAAAAGAGTGATTTTATGTGAGTATTCCTTTTTCTATATAAAGTATTATTATTATTAGGATAAATTTCAAAGAAGAACAACGTGACCAGTATTATTAGCATTATAAAGTGGCTTCTATTATGGATATGTCATTCTAAATTTTCCACGTTGAATTTCTTCTCAATCCAAGTTATTCATTTCTCAAATTCCTTTTTGCATCTTCCTTTTTTAATCAAAATGGTAATAATCACTTGGATGCATAAATGGATTGACATTACATGAACATCAATAATTGCTAAAAGTTGATAATAGTATTTCCTTTTTGTTCAAGAATGAAAAGATTTTTTTTTTCTTTTATTCATTTCAAAATCTATCATCAACACTACCTTCATTGACACGTAATTAGTTTTTGTTGAAAAAATACATCACATATATAATAAGGGTAATTACATGTTATTATTTACTATATTAAAAGTGATTTAATTTTGTTAATATTTATTATTGCAATAGCCTGATTTTTCAGTGGTGTCGGAAATAGTGGCTCGAGGCCACCAAATCTAGTGAGTAAGCTCGTAAATTTTATTATTTAATATTTACGAGTCAAATGTAGTTTTAAAAAGATTTTTGAATTGATAATTTATGTTTCATAATGAATTATTACGTTCAAATGGTAAAATCCTAGGTCATGTGGTTTTAAAAAATGAGGTATCGAGACCTCATTTCTATAAATCGAGCCGTAAATATTTTTATAAATATTTATGGAGTGTCATTAAGGTAGTATTAAAGTTTCGTTAAAAAATTTTAACATTTCAATAGTTAGTTAATTAAAAATGACTAAATTGAAAAAGTGCAAAACTTATTAATTATAAGAAACAAGTGATTAAATGGCTTAATTAGTAAACAATGGAGGATTTAAGAAATAAATAACCCTAAGTTAAAAGGTGAGGCGGCATAAGCAGAGGAAATAACAAAATAAATTGAATGAGTGGCAAAATGGTAATTTACTAGAGATTAAAATAAAACAAATAGGCCATTGAAAGATTTTCTAGGCATTTCTTCTCCAAAATTTCGGCCAAACTGTCATGGGAGAGAGTTTAAGCTGGTTTTGAATAATTTTCGCTTCACGTGAGTTTAATTTTTACCCCTTTTTATAATTTTTATAATTTTTAGATTGTTACAATTAGGTTCAACTAAACTTTACTTTAGTTTTTGATTTTATTGAAAATTTTAGAAGTTACCATTGATGAACATTAGATGTTTTTGATGAATAACATGGATTTAGAGCTTTAATTTTGTTGTATGATGATTTTATAAAGCAATTTTGTTAAAAATTAATTTTAGGACCAAATTGTGAAAAGGTTAAAATATTAAGGTTTGGTAGTAAATTTTTGGTTTATTAAGCGCTGTATGATGGCCTAGAATATTTATATAAATTATTAATTGAAGAAAATTTGTTAATTTGATAGATTAACTAGTTAAGAGATTAAAATGAAAAAGTTATAAAAGTTTGGGATGATTGTGTAAATTCAAAAAATTGAAGGGTATTAATTATGAAATGAATTGGAACTGAAATATATTCTAATGGATGAGTAATTTTATATTTTAGATCAAGATCCCGTAGATACTCGTGAGAAAGGAAAAATAGCAGAATAGTCCCTGAACTTCTGCAATTATTATAATTCAATTCAAGTAAGTTTGTACGGTTAAAAATTAATATTTATATAAATTTTATGAATGGTATTATGTATTTATTCTATTTTTGAAAATGAATTATTGTTGGAATTATAATATTGAATTGAATATTCGGATTGAATGGAACGCGATATTTGAGTACATTTGTTATTTGGCGTATGATGCTATTGAAGGAAGAAATCAGCTAATTACCCAAGTAAATCGGGGTTTAGAATTTTTTGTGAACTCTCATGCTTTGCTTTCTGTTTAGCTCTCACGAGCTTTTATTCAGCTCTCACGAGCCTCTGGTTAACTCTTATGAGTTTCTGTTTAGCTCTTACGAGCTTCTGTTTAACTCTTATGAGCTTCTCTTACGATATATGAATCAGATTCACTGTTGGTTTGACTAATCTATTCAAAGGCAGAATTCGAGCATGCACAACATTTGAGGATCGTATTACAGACTTTGAGAGAAAAACAATTGTATGTAAAATTTAGTAAATGTGAATTCTGGCTTCGTGAGGTTGAATTTTTGGGTCACATAGTATCAGATGATGGGATTCGAGTTGATCTGAGTAAAGTTTCTGCTGTGATAAATTGGAAAACTCTGAAAATTTTTCAAAAGTGCGAAGTTTTCTGGGTTTAGCAGTTACTATCGATGTTTTGTTAAAAACTTTTCAATTATTGCTTCACCAATGTCCAGGTTATTACAGAAAAATGTTAAGTTTGTTTGGTCGATTAGTGCCAACAGAGTTTTGATCAGTTGAAGAAAATGTTGACAGAAGCTCCAGTCTTGACTCAACTTGAATCTGGAGTAGCGTATGTTGTTTACAACGATGCATCTCTTAATGGTTTGGGTTGTGTATTGATGCAGTCAGGAAAGGTAGTAGCTTATGCTTCTCGATAGTTAAAGCCGCATGAGAAGAATTATCCTACACATGATCTTGAGTTGGCCGCGATTGTATTCCATTTGAAAATTTGGAAGTATTATTTATACGGCGAGAAATGTTATGTGTTTACAGACCACAGAAGTTTAAAGTATTTGATGACTTAGAAAGAATTAAATTTGAGACAGATACGGTGGTTAGAATTACTTAAAGGTTACGATCTGGTTACTGATTACCATCCCAGAAAAGCTAATCTAGTTGTGGATGCACTTAGTCAAAAGTCGTCCTTGTTTGCACTTTGAGCGTTGAACGCTCATTTAGCTCTTAATGAAAATGGTTCTGTATTAGCAAAGTTGAGAATGAAACCCCTATTTTTGCAACAAATTTGAGAACTATATGATGACGATCCAAAGCTGGTGTTGAAACGAAAAATGGTTCAGAATAATTTAAGTTCAGAGTATAGTGTTGATGATAGTGATATGTTGTGTTGTAGCGATAGAATTTGTGTTCCAAATATTTGAATTTGAAAAATGATATTCTTTCTGAAACTCATAGTAGCACGTACTCCATTCATCTAGGTAGTACAAAGATGTATTGGTGGCCGGGTATGAAACAAGAAATTTGTGAATTTGTAGCTAAGTATTTGATTTGTCAACAGGTGAAAGCAGAACATCAAGTACCAACGGGTTTATTACAACTTGTTATGATTCCTGAATGGAAGTGGGAACGAGTCACGATGGATTTTGTATCTAGTTTACCTGTAACTTCGAGAAAGAAAGATTTGATCTGGGTAATTGTTGATAGATTGACTAAATCAACACATTTTATTCCAGTTAGAACAGACTTTACACTTGAGAGATTAGCGGAACTATATATATCTGAGATTGTGAGATTACATAGAGTTCCGACATCTATTATTTCAGATCGAGATCCGAGATTTACATCGAGATTTTGGAACAAACTTCATAAGGCTCTAGGTACTAAGTTTAATTTCAGCACAGCATTTCATCCTCAGACTGACGGGCAATCAGAATGAGTGATTTAGATTCTGGAAGATATGTTGAGATGTTGTATACTCGAGTTTGAAGGTAGCTGGGAAAGGTATCTATCGTTTGCTGAATTTGCATATAATAACAATTATCAATCCAGTATAAAAATGACACTGTTTGAAGCATTTTATGGAAGAAAATGTAAAACACTGTTGTATTGGTTTGACCTGAGTGAATCCAAAATGGTAGGAGTTGATTTGATCTGAGAAACTGAGGATAAAGTTTAGATTATTTGAGATAGTTTGAAAGCTGCATCTGATCGTCAGAAATCCTATGCAGATTTGAAAAGAAAAGATATAGAATTTGCTGTTGGTGATCAGGTATTTTTAAAAGTCTTTCAGTGGAAGAAAGTGTTACGGTTCGGCAGGAAGGGAAAGCTGAGTCTGAAATTTATCGATCTGTATGAAATTGTTAAAAAAAATTTGGCCCTGTAGCTTATAGATTAGCTTTGCCCCTTGAACTCGAGAAAATCCATGATGTGTTCTACGTATCGATGCTGAGACGGTATAGATCTGATCCTTCACATGTGATTACTCATAGTGAGATTGAACTACAACTAAATTTGACGTATTTGGAGGAACAAGTGAGAATTTTAACTTGAGAAGTCAAAGAATTACGGAATAAATGAGTACCATTGGTAAAAGTCTCGTGGCAACGACATGGTTTAGAAGAAGCTACCTGGGAAACTGAAGAATCAATGAGATTATAATATTCGAATTTATTTTCAGGTAACAAATTTCGATGACAAAATTTCTTAAGGGGGGAGAGTTGTAACAGCCCGATTTTTTAGTGGTGTCAAAAATAGTGGCTCGAGGCCACTAAATTCGACGAGTAAGCTCGTAAATTTTATTATTTAATATTTACGAGTCAAATGTGGTTTTAAAAAGATTTTGAATTGGTAATTTATGTTTCATAATGAATTATTAGGTTCGAGTGGTAAAACCCTAGGTGAAGTGGTTTTAGAAAATGAGGTATTGAGACCTCGTTTCTATAAACCAAGCTGTAAATATTTTTATAATTATGTACAGAGTATCATTAAGGTAGTATTAAAGTTTTGTTGAAAAATTTTAACGTTTTAATAGTTAATTAATTAAAAATGACTAAATTGAAAAATGTGCAAAACTTGTTAATTATAAGAAACAAGTGATTAAATGGCTTAATTAGTAAACAAGGGAGGAATTAAGAAATAAATAACCTTAAGTTAAAAGGTGAGGCGGCATAAGCAGAGGAAATAACAAAATAAATTGAATGAATGGCAAAATGGTAATTTACTAGAAATTAAAATAAAAAAAAATAGGCAATTGAAAGATTTTCTAGACATTTCTTCTCCAAAAGTTTGGCCAAACGGCCATGGGAGAGAGAGTTTTAGCTGGTTTTTAATAATTTTGCTTCATGTGAGTTCAATTCTTACCCGTTTCTTATAATTTTTATGTTTTTTAGATTGTTATAATTAGGTCCAACTAAACTTTACCTTAGTTTTTGATTTTATTAAAAATTCTGGAAGTTACCATTGATGAATATTAGATTTTTTTTTATGAATAACATGGATTTAGAGCTTTAATTTTTTTGTATGATGATTTTATAAAGTGATTTTGTTAAATATTGATTTTAGGATCAAATCGTGAAAAGGTTAAAATATTAGGATTTTGTAGTAAATTTATGATTTATTAAGGGCTGTATGATGGCCTAGAATATTTAGATAAATTATTAATTGAAGAAATTTTGTTAATTTGATAGATTAACTAGTTAAGGGATTAAATTGCAAAAGTTGTAAAAGTTTGGGATGATTGTATAAATTCAAAAAATTGAAGGGTATTAATTTTGAAATGAATTGGAATTGAAATATATGCTAATGAATGAGTAATTTTACATTTTTTATCAAGATCTTGTAGATACTCGTGAGAAAAGAAAAATAGCGGAATAGTCCCTGAACTTCTGCAATTATTACAATTCAATTCAGGTAAGTTTGTACGGTTAAAATTTAATATTTATATAAATTTTATGAATGGTATTATGTATTTATTCTATTTTTGAAAATGAATTATTGTTGTAATTATAATATTGAATTGAATATTTGGACTAAATGGAACGCGAAATTTGAGTACATTCGTTATTTGGTGTATGACGCTATTGAAGGAAGAAATCAACAAATTACCCAAGTAAACCGGGGTTCAGCATTTGTTGCGAACTCTCGTGCTTTACTTTTTGTTCAGCTCTCACGAGCTTCTATTCAGCTCTTACGAGCTTCTGTTTAACTCTTATGAGTTTCTGTTCAACAGACGAGCTTCTATTAATGATGTACTCTTATCCGTAAGTCGTTCTTCGAATGGGATTGAAGGACATGTTAGTTATTTTTGGTAACGACTTGAAAATGAATGTATTCATCGATTAAAGTTGTGATTGACAGGGAGTTATCGCGAATGATTTTTATTATTGATTTATTATAGTTTGTTTAGTAAATTTTTTTATTTATTACGTAAAACTTACTAAGCTTTAAGCTTATTTGCGTTGTTTAATGTCCTTGTAGATTTTCGAAAGATTGGACGATCGGATCAACACTCAAGTCACACTATCTAGCTTATTTCGGTAGTTTTTGAGACGTTTAATACGGTTTATATGGCATGTATAGGCTTTTGTGTGGATTGGATTAAAGTTTGGCTTGTGTAAATGTTATGAATTATATTTTGTTTATATAACCAACTTATATATATATTGGTTTGAGAATGAGGCATATTAATGATGTTGGTGCGAATGATATATGTTTATATGTAATTATTTTGTGGTGAACCTTAGTCGAATTGTTAGATGGATTAAATAGGTAAGTTTGGATATTTGGTTGACATGTTTTTAAGTTTTTATTTGAGGTGTTTAAGAGCATGTTGGTTGATTGTGGTGATGATGAATATTTAAGGCATGATTTTAGTTTGTGTTGAATGTTTTGATATGGTTTGTTGATGTTTGATTTGTTGAGGCTAAGTTGCTAACAATTTGGGTAAGAAATGTGACTTGAAAAATGGCCTATTTTCATCCATGGCCTATTTTCATCCACACGGGTGTATGTCTCAGTCGTGTGTGACACACAGCCAAGTGACACGGCCGTGTATCTTTTAATTTGCATAAGTTAATATGCTCAAAATTTTCACACTAGCACATGGGCGTGTGGTTTGGCCGTGTGTCCTAAGTCAGTATACTCACACGGGTGTGTGGCTTGACCGTGCGACTCAAGTCAGAGAGCTCTCAAGTTTGGACACGGGTTGGAACATGGCCATTTGTTCCTATTTTGAATGTCTACACGGCCCGAGACATGAGTGTGTCTCTTGACCGTGTGAGCCACACGGGCGTGTGTCCCCTGCACCTTTGAAAATTTTTGATGTTTTCTAAAAAATTCTTTGGGTACCTGATTTAGTCTCGACTTATTTCTAATGCATATTTTGGGCTTCAAGGGCTCGTATAAGGGACAATATGTTTGATTTTGATTGTTTTTGACGTGAATGTAATATGATATGAAATATCTGTTAATTTATCCTGTAAACTCCATTAATGCTCCGTAACCCTGTTTCAGCTATAGATACATGTTAAGAGTGTTACAATTGTCCTTTAATTATTAAATAAAGTATGAGTCAAATATGTTCAGATACTCTAGTAACTAATTTCTAATTAATGATTACCTGATTAGAAATTAGGGTTAATGTGGAAAAATTATATATTAGGGTTATGGTCTCCAAATTACACACAATGTAACTTTTCTAATATCTCATCTTTAGAAAAGAGAGAGTCACCTTCTCCGAATTTCTTGTGTGCTAATTTGGAAAATCAAAACCCCATAATCCGTAGATTTTAAAAAATCAATGAATTCAGGTATACTTCTGCATCTAGTTTTGTTATTGATTCTTCTTGATGATTTGACATGATAGATCCTCGTTTATAGTTTTAAGTTTATATCAGATTTTGCTTTACGATTCTAACATGTTTTCTAAGAGTTTGTGATTATAAAAAGTCTTGAAGGTCTATGTGTGTTTGTGATAACATGAGGAAGTTTGATAGAGTTCTAGTGAGAAGGTGTCTTGGCCTTCGGCTAGGTAGTGAAAGAGGTTTATATATCTAGTAAATTTGACATGGAACTCCCTTCATGTGCACTTGAGAGTTATTTACTCATAGGAAAGCTATTTGCTAGTCTATGTCTATAGTGTAGATATAATTAGATTTGATTTGGGGTTCGTTATTTTATCATTGAACTGTCTAATTAGATCTTAAATTTGATATGGAATCGTCTAAGTGAGTTTTGATATGGTTTAACAAATGATCATATATTGAACATATAAGAGACAAGTGTTGATAAAATGTGTGACTTTATCACCACGATCATGCAATATCATGTGAGGTATAGCGAGGTAGTTCACTTGAGATGTGCAAACTTCTTATTCCTTTTATCAACCTGATTGATTTGGCAAAATTACCTCACGATATGACTATGTACAACAATATTAATCTTTTAAAATTAAGGTAAACTATAAAAATAGTCATCAAATTATGTATTTGGTTCTATTTTAGTCACCAAATCATTAATTTTTTCAATTTAATTACTAAATTTACATAATCTATCAATTTAATCCTAAATTTAAAAAATTCAACAAATTTGTCATTTAGTTCGAATTTTAAAAATTCAATATATTTAGCCCTTAACATTGACAAATTTTTTCAATTTAATTATAATTCTAAAAATTAAAAGAAGAAGGCAAATATTTAATAAATCATTATTTAAATATTTAATAAGAGCATTTAACACCATTCGTATTGTGCTTTTTATTTATTTTTAACTAATGTCACATTTGTCTGTTTGGTAAAAAATCAAGTTGGCTTAAATCCAACTAAGTGTGATATTTTAGATTAATATCATATTATTTAATTAAATTCCTTTAAAAAAGTAACAAATTTTAAACTATTACAAAATAATTATTTTGGTTTTTTTCTTATTTTTAAAATATACAGAGACCTAATATTTGAGAATAGAAAACAACACAATATGAAATATTTCATGAAATGAAAAACCTTGAATTTTTTTTGTTTGCATTTTTTTTTAATTTTGTCATGTCATTAGTAACTTCCAAACTAAAGTAGTTCAAGTGCGTCAGTCAAACGACCAAAATTCCCGAAAATCTAGTCTAGGAATTGAAAATACATGTTGAATTGAACCAAACCAAATGAGATAAGTTTGTGAATTCTATGTCCCATGGGGATATTCAGGGTCGAAGCTAGAACAAAATTTTAGGGGGGCCGAATGAAATTTTAATTTTTTATAGTTTATATCTTTATAATTTTTAAAGGATTAAATCAAATTTTTATAATTTTAAGGGGGGCCGAAGTGCAATTTACCTTTACTAATTTAAAATTTTTAAAAAAATTAAGGGCCTAAATAGTAATTTTACATTTTAGGAGGGGGTCAGTGCCCCTGCAAGCCCCCCCTAAATCCGCCTCTAGAGATATTCAACTTTATCTCTCTCTGATACCCATCAATCTATTTCGCGTTAATTTCTTTTTGAATAATTTTATATATTTTTACTTTTTTCAATACATATGTTTTTATTTATACTTTTTGGATTTTTAAATCATTTTTATAATTTTTATCTAGAAATAATTTTTTTAATATTTTTCCCTTTTTCTTGAAACTATTAGAATTAAAATTAAATTGAAAAATTTTATAAATATTGAGGGATAAATTTATTGATTTTTTTTATAAACAGAACTAAAATGACAAATTTATTAAACATTGATTGCTAAATTTGTTGAATTTCTTATGTTTGAGATCAAATTGATAGAATATGTAAACATTGGGTGACTCAATTCATTATTAGGCCAATAAAAAATGGTTCACATCTACTTTCTGTCACTCATCCAACGACAACTAATGAGAGAATGAGTAAAACATTTAATTTTGAAATTTTAAATGACTAAATCGAAAAAAATTAACAGCAATCAAAATAAATGTAAATGTATAGTTATGTTACCATTTAGTAACTTACCCTTAAAATTAAACAGCTTCCTATACTATGATAAGATCATAGTATTCTTGAAAACTGCAAATTTTGTAACAAAATTTTTAAGAATAAATATAATATATTTTAATTTATGACTACAATTAAATTCATGCATCACACTAGATAAAAAATTTAGTTATCTATACAACTATATAAAAGGAGGAAGGTCCCTATGTTAATTTACCTATATAGAACACTTTCTTTTTTTTCTTTTTTTGCATTAAAATAGTAAAAATTTAGTTTTGATCCCTATGCTATACTCAAATTTAAGATTATATAACAACGATCAATTTTTAATTATGGTCTCAGTGCTACACCCAAATTTAATATTTAATCTTTATACTTTAATATTTTGACAAAATTTGGTACTTCAAACTTTTACAATATCATTGATTAGTCTAAATACTTTATTTTGATTAAAATGCTTATGTAACTTTTAAGAGTTGTAACTGTTAAATTTATTTGTCATATTCAAGTCTGTTGCAATGTCATTTTTGTTACATGACTACTAAGTGAGTTTTTTTTTAAATTTCAAAATATTACACCAACAAATTTAACAAAAGAACTTAATGGTGTTAACATTTGAGTTTAACATTTTAAATCTGAAAAATAAAGAGATTAATAAAAGTATGAAAACTAAATTTCAAACATAGGAAAAGCGCAAAGACTTGAAATATATTTTAGTATTAAAATATTTACTCCATAATTTAATCAAAAAATAATTAATCAACATGAAGGGTGATAGGAAACGTACTAATGTTATTTTCAAGGAGCACTAAAAAAACTATAATATTGGCTAAAATTTTCGATCACATTTGATCATTTGTAAAGGGATAAATCTCAAAACTATACATGAATTATGATTTAATATACAATTGTATACATGAAATTTTGATTTGATCCAATTATTGTAAATTATTAACACAATTATTGATATAATATCATTTTATGTTTATATATTGAATACATAAATAATTATACTTATCCAAAATAAAAATAAATTGATGTATTTATTTTTTAAAATGTGTATGATTAAATCAAAATTAAAGTTTCAAATATACATTTGAATCATAATTAGAGTTTTACGTGTACAATTGCACCAAATTAAAATTCATGTATACATTACAAATTAAATCAAAGTTCATGTATAATTTTGATATTTATCCCAATTTGTAAATGGAAAACGTATTAATGCATAATTACTTTAGTTAATGAGTTATTATAAAAATTAAATAATTAATGTATTATTAAATATGTTGAAAATATTATATTAAATTGCAATTACTTGCTTAAAATAGTTATTAAGTAATATTTAGCTGATTCATTTTTATTTTTATTTATTGAAATATTAACATACCTTTACATTTCATAATGGAAAATAAAGTCTTGTCAAGAGACATTGGAATTTTTTTTTTCTAAATTAACTTTGGTTAAACAATAAACTAAAATCTTCATAACTCAACCATTTTTCGAATTAATTAAGTTATTAATTTATTGATTTAATTGGTCGGATTGATACATTCGATTTAATTAAAAAATCATTAAAATTTTATAAAAATAAAAATATTTTCAAAAATCCGATTAAATTAGTTTTATTCGGTTCAATCGATTCGTACGAATTCTCAAATCAAATGATCTAATGTTTTTTTTTCCATATTAATATCTTAGCCGATTCTTAGACCAACTCGTCAATCTAGTTCAAACAACCATGCAATAAAAGCATTCAATTTAAATAAACTTTTTGTTATTTTAAAAATATTAAAATATGTCATAAGTCTATGTGCTCTTCAAAAATTTAGAATTTAATTTTTGTACTTTTATTTTTAGGAACTTAGTTCATCTACTTTCGAATTTCAAAATTAATGTCAAATTATTATCTTTTTAAATTTTTTTGTTAAATTGATTGGTATAATATTTTGAAATAAAAAAAAACTCACTAAATAAAAAAGTAACTAAAAAATAATGTTAATAAATCTGAATTTAATAAAATAATTTTAACAATGTTAACAATTAAATAAATATTTTAAAATCTAAAAATAAAAAATATTATATTCTTAAAAATAAAAATATAAAAACTAAAATTTAAATTTATGAATAATACACGAATTTATAGCATTTTTTTTTAACTTGAAAAAAGTTCAAAGATGATGACAATTTAGACGCCCTGAAACGGTTCTTCTCGAAAGTTTTTCATAAAAGCCTCTGTTAAATACTTCTAAATATGAAAACTCGTGGTCGTAATACCGTTTCCGGATAACTTGGAAAATTATCGCGATAAATTAACGGTAAATTAGGTGAGTTACAGGATCCATACCTAACGCTGTGTGCCTCTTTAATTTCTTATCCAATTAAGATATGGCCACGTGGGAAATCTTTATTGCTATGCCCTCCCATCACGTGCTTTAGGACCTAGGAGAGAATATTCGGTGGAATCAGCCTCAGCTTAATTAATTTGCACTGAGAATCAGAATCTGCCACATCAAACTGGTCAATTTGACTTTTTTACATTTACTTGTCAGCACCGACATTTCAGACAGTTTAATTAATATAGGCCTAGAGGAACTTGGGAAGGCGTAGGGTAAGCTCGGTGGTAGCTCAATGACAACAAAAAATCTGTTTTAGAAACATTAAGGTGATACTCATTTCAAAGGTAGGGAGAGCACTCATTTAAAAACCCCATTGTTCAGCTAACCTTCTCGATTGGATTAGCTTGATTATAGTTGTTTCAATTAATCAATTAAAAAATATAATTACAAAGAATTTTTATCTTGATTTTTAATTTTTTAACGACTACAACGAATCTCTTAGAAATCGATTCAAACTCTATTTCTAGAATGATATATTGATTGATTTTCGATTCAACTAATTCAGCCAGCTAATTTGATCCTATTCAAATAGTATTGAATTAAAGATGTTTCTGTTTCACATCCCTAAAATCGAGTTAGAATAATTTGGATTAATGAAACCAAGGGTGGTCACGTCCTAATTTTGAGTTAAGATTGTAAAAATTATGTTAAGTAATTTGTTTTGGTTTAGTGGTTAGGTGTTGTGTTTATATATGTGAGGTTTTGAGTTTGAATCTTTTCCTTGAATTTTTATTATTTTTGTCCTAACCCCTATCCTTGATCATCTTATATAAATAATATTTCCGCTCAATTGATATTAAGAATGGGTCTGTTGGTTTAGTGGTAAGGTTTCAGCTTACCCTTTAATCTTTTGTTCAAATCCCCATGTGTGCATGGTTGAAATTATTTTATGTTTTGATCTTTGAGGTAAAATCTAATAGGATAATTAACCAGATTTGGTGAGGGTAATGAGATTTTTTTTTAAAATTCTTTATTTTTAAAATTTTACCAAAAATTCTCCTAAAATTTCTTACACTACCTTCCGTCCATTCTTTCTCTCTCTTCCCCCTCTACTATTTTTTTTCTGTAAGCTTTTATTTGATTTTCCTTTTTTTCTTTTCAATCATTTGTCACAAGATTTTTCCCTGTCGTTTTTCTTCATTTGTTACTATCTTCTTTACTTTTGAGATTTTTTGTATCAACCTTTCCTTTTGCAATGTTGTGGGTCGTGCATGGTAAGGTTGTGGTTTTTAGTTTTGAATTTGGTTTAGGATTGTCACGTTTTGAGTTATATTTTTGTCCATTGTGTGACTAAAGCTTTTTTACCATGTGAAATTCTCTTTAGGTGAAGATTTGGTTGCGGTTAACCCTTTGAAAAACTGAGGAATTCGTTTTCACTATTGTTTTGTTCAAAGGTAAGTGATCGTTGTTTTGTTAGACTGAATCTCGGTTTAGGAATGTTTAGTTTGTGTTTGTGACTGAGTTTGGGACTCGAGATTTTAGAATAACATTGTCAAATCTTACATTCTAAAGTGTTAGTTTAGGTACTAGAATTTTCGTCGTTGGATTTACATCAAAAACTGACTAGGTGTGTAACGAGAATCTCGTAAAACAACGAATGGCGCAAAATAAAAAAATGCATTGTCGACTTCACACTACACGATCGTGTGGTAGGTCGTATGGGTCAGGCAGCCATGTGGGAGACCATATGGGTCACACAATCCTGTCGTAGGCCGTGTAGTAGGTCACACAACAATGTGGTAGGTTATGTGGTAGGCCGTGTGGGCTACACGGGCATGTGGGCCCATTTTTGGTTAATTGTTGGCCTAGTTTGGGCCAGATATGAGATTCTGAAATCGAATTTGTAATTGCTCTATAAGCATTTAGGACTATAAAATCCATAAAATTTAAGCATTTGTATGTTAGTGGTACTAATTACTAAACTCTGTATAGGCTATATGATATTATATGTATTTGTACCTGCATTTGTATCTGTATGTGTATTTTCTGATAGCATGTTCGTGATAAATTTTACATCTGATCTGTAATATAAGAAATGTTGTTAGCATGTGCATTGGGGTGAGATATGTTATTGTGATGGAGGAAGTGATGGCAATTTAATAATCTGCCTTATTTGGTGGTTTAACCATATATCTGTTCTGGAAACTTTATTACAATTATAGTGGCTTGACCATACATATCTGATTTTGGCAGTTCATCTGCATATTTGGTGGCTTGACCATACTTAATTGATTCTGACGAATTACCGCACTATTTTTGGCAGCCTGATTGCACTACTCTGAAAGTGACATACGCTCACTATTGCAGTGCGTAGGGTTGGATGGGTATTTATTACCCTATTTGGTGTGTAGGTTTGGATGGAGATGGTGGGTAACAGATGGCGGTGGGATCTATTTCTGCATCTGTGTCTGCATCTGTATCTACATTTGAATCTTCATCTGTATCTGAAACTGTATCTGTATTTGAATATGTATATTATATGTTGTTTGGGCTAAGTTACACATTAAGCTTGTTAGCTCACCCTTTGCTTTTAATCTTCTCAAATAATCAACAATCTTAGGACCGGACGACGTGCGAGAGCTTGAATTCATTTTCTAGTTCATAATAATATACAACAATTTATGTTTAATTCATTTTTGGCTTTTTGGTTTGTAAATTTATTTTTGGACTATGCTTTAAGGTTTTTGCTTATTTTGCTGGATAAGTATTTTCAACATAAAACCTTGATATTGTACGATTTACCAAATTAGAATCTAAATTTTAAAATTAAGACTCTAAAATTTCCTTTGCAAAACTAAATAAGCGATTAAGTGATTTTACTGTAAAATATGTGTTTTTGAACTTAAGATTTTTCTTAAAATATGTAAGAGTTTTGCCAAAATTTATACTTTCGAAACATACGCTAAGTTAGATAAAATCAAAAGTTCTTTAACAAGCTTATATCATTCTCCAGACTCGGCCATAATGTCTAGGTCAGGTTCGGGGTGTTACATTTAGTGGTATCAGAGTCAGGTTGTAAAACTCAGGATATGGTTTTTAGGTTTAAATTTGTATGCATAACTTGCTTTGAAAATTTCTAACTCTTATGAAATTTTTTTTTTGAAATCTGATGTGGGTAAATTTTCACAAAAAATTACTAAAATTCTGAAAATGTGAATCCGAGTCTCCAACGTCGATCCAAGTAAGTGTGTATACTTCAGTTAACTATACTTTAGTTGATTTTACTTTAGTACTTCAGTAAAACTATTAGATTTAGATACTGTAAAATAAGACATCTCTACCTTAATATAAGTATATCGACTAAACTTTAAACTTAAACATAAACCTAAGCTAAAATTTGGGACTTTTGGACTATAGAAAAATAAGATGAGTTTTTGTGGTATATGTAATCGTGGTACATAAGGATGTGGCAGATGTTGTCAATTGGCTCACGCCGAGTCCTCTTCTCAGGGTAGCATACCCAATCTGGAAATAACAAGTAAGATTGTAGAGACGTCCAATTTTTAAGGTGGTAATTAGGAAGCTACAGACTGTACTGTGTTCCAGGATATGTTTAGAGATCTACAAAGGGCAGCTGGGGTCCAATATGCAATTGTGGGTCAAGGGTCAATGATTGAGCGACTTCAGTCAAACGAGATCAAGGAAGCAGAAGAGATAAATCGTTTAGAGAGCGAGGAAAAGGAAAGGAATAAAATGTGGAATAAGAGGAGTTTTGGTCTTGTTGACTTGAATCCGCGACTTAGGCTCAGCTGGTTGAGGGAGTTGCGAGTATAGATCAAGTTCTGATTTGTGCTTACTGCGATAGACGCCATCTGGACGAATGTTGGAGGAAAACAGGAGCGTGTTTTAGATGTGGATTTGTTGAGCATCATGTTAAGGATTGTTCACGACATTCTTTTAATCAGATGCAAACTTCAGCTCAAAGAGGGAATCGAAGATTGGTTTGTGAAACTAGGCATTGAAAGGATCGATATGCATCTGACAGCAATACAGGTACAATTGTAATCTATATCAATTGTACCTTACATTGATTAAGTGTTTGGTTGTACTTTAGTGTTTGATTGCCATTGAAGTTACTGAGACTTTGAGATTGTAGAATCATTAGTGATATTTCTGTAGAAAGTTTGTTGAGACAATCTGAGGTAGTGAATAGGAAGTTTATTAGAAAAATTGTCTGGTTTGAGAGTGAAATATTGTCTAGATTTGAACTGAAATTAGAGTTGCGCAGAGATAATGTGGTGATTAGTTTGGAATGAGAAAATTCAGATTTTGTGGTTAAGTGAATGGTGTGACAGTAGAAATTTCGAGGATGAAATTCATTTAAGGGGGAGAGTTGTCACATCCCTAAAACCGAGTTAGAAAAAATTGGGTTAGTGAAACCAATGGTGGTCACATCCTAATTTTGAGTTAAGATTGTGAAAATTATGTCAAGTAATTTGTTCTAGTTCAGTGGTTATGTGTTGCGCTTATATGTATGAGGTTTTGGGTTTAAATATTTTCCTTGAATTTTTTTTGTCCTAACCCCTATCCTTGATCATCTGATATAAATAATATTTTTGCTCAATTGATATTAAGAATGAGTCTGTTGATTTAATGGTAAAGCTTCAGCCTTTAGTCTTGTGTTCAAATCCCTATGAGTGTATAATGGGAATTATTTTTTGTTTTGAACTCAAAGGTAAAATCTGATAGGATAATTAATCAGATTCGGTAGGGGTAATGGGATTTTTTTAATACTTTATTTTTAAAATTTTCCCAAAAATTCTCCTAAAATCCCTTACACTACCTACCGTCCATTCTTTCTCTCTCTCCCCCTCTATTTTCACAATTTTTTTCTGTAAATTTTTATTTGATTTTTATTTTTTTTCTTTTCAATCATTTGTCACAAGTGTGGGCCGTGCGTGGTAAAGTTGTGGTTTTTAGTTTTGAATTTGGTTTGGGATTGTCATGTTTTGAGTTATGTTTTTGTCCGTTCTGTGACTAAAGCTTTTAATCATGTGAAATTCTCTTTAGGTGAATATTTGGTTGCGAATAACCCTCCGACAAATTGAAGCATTCGTTTTGGCTACTATTTTGTTTAAAAGTAAGTGATCGTTGTGTTGTTAGGCTGAATCTCAGTTAGGGATGTTTAGTCTATGTTTGTAACCGAGTTAGGGACTCAAAATATTAGAATATCGTTGTCAAATTTTGCGATCTGAAGTTTTGGTTTAGGTACTGGAATTCTATTCGTTGGATTTACATCAAAAATTAACCATGTGTGTAACGAGAATCCCGTAAAACAGAAAACGATGCAAAGTTAAAAAATGCATTGTTGACGTTACACGGTCGTGTGTCAGACTGTATGTGTCACGCGGCTGTGTGGTAGCCCGTGTGGGTCACATGGCGGTGTGGTAGCCCGTGTGGGTCACACAGCCGTGTGGTAGCCCGTGTGGGTCACACAGCCGTGTGGTAGACTATGTGGGTCACACGACCATGTAGTAAACCATATGGGTCACACAACAATGTGGTAGGTCATATGTTAGATCGTGTAGGTCACACGACCTGGACAAGTATGATGTATAGGCCACACGGGCATGTGGGCCCATTTTGGGTAGATTTTTGGGCCCAATTTGTGTCGGATATGAGATTTTGAAATAGAATTTGTAATTACTCTGTAAGTATGTAGGACTACAAAATCCATAAAATTTAAGCGTATGTATTTTAGTGGCAGTAATTACTAAACTATGCATAGGCTATATGATATTATATGTATTTGTACCTATATTTGTATCTGTATGTGTATTTTCTGATAGCATGTTCGTGATAAATTTTACATCTAATCTGTAATATAAGAAATGTTGTTAGCATGTTATGATATGTTAAAGCGTGATTCGTCTGTATGCGTCTAAGTATGTATTTTGTTAGCATGTACATTGGGGTGGGATATGTTATTGTAATGGAGGAAGTGGTGACAATTTAATAATCTGCCTTATTTGGTGGTTTAACCATATATCTATTCTGGAAACTTTATTACGATTATAGTGGCTTGACTATCCATATCTGATTTTGGCAGTTCATCTGCATATTTGGTGGCTTGACCATACTTATTTGATTCTGACGAATTACCGCACTATTTTTGGCAGCCTGATTGCACTATTCTGAAAGTGACATACGCTTACTATTGCAGTGTGTAGGGTTAGATGGGTATTTATTACCCTATTTGGTGTGTAGGGTTAGACGGAGATGGTGTGTAGCGGATGGAGGTGGGATATGTTTCTACATCTGTGTCTGCATTTGTATCTACACTTGAATCTTCATCCGTATCTGAAACTGTATTTGTTTCTGAATCTTTATATTATCTCTTGTTTAGGCTGAGTTACACATAAGTCACCATTTTCTTTTAATCTTTTTAGGTAATCAACAAACTTAGGACCGGACGGCGTGCAGGAACTCGAATTGATTTTCTAGTTCACAATAATATAGAACGGTTTATGTTTAATTCATTTATGGCCTTTTGGTTTGTAAATTTGTTTTTGGACTTTGCTTTAAGGTTTCTGCTTATTTTGTTGGATTTTTGTATTTTCAACGTAAAATTGTGTAATCGTAAGATTTATCAAATTAGAATTCGATTTTCAAAATTAAGACTCTGAAATAACCGTTGCGATTCTAATTAAGCGATTAAGTGATTTTACTGTAAAATAAGTGTTTTCGAACATAAGATTTTTCTAAAAATATGTAAGAGTTTTGCCAAAATTTATACTTTCGAAACACACATTGAGTTAGATAAAATCAAAAGTTCAGTAACGAGTTGATGTAATCTATCCAAACTCAGCCATAACATCTAGGTTGGGTTTGGGGTGTTACATTGTGGATGTTTCATAATGAGATTAATTTTGATGAGATTAGTTACTATAGCAACAGGATTAAAATTAATGGTTAAATATGTGTTTGGATATAAATATAGTGATGACAATGAGATGAAAATGAAAACAGAAATCATGAACATTAATTTAAAAATGTAATTTTGCTTTAATTTTATATATTTTATAATATCATCTAAGACTATAATAGATTTTATTTTATGAATTGGTTTAAATATTTTAAATAATTAACTAATTAATAATTTATAAATTTATTTATTATTTTAAATAAATAACTTCAAAACTTTTAAATGAAATTTTTAAAATAAACTAATTGAATAAAAAGTAAACATAACTAATCTAAAAAAAGAAAAAAAATAAAAGTAAACTAATTTAAAGTAAAAAAAAAAGAAAGAGTAAAAGAGCAATCAAAACAAACGATATTTTAATGTAAAATATGGATAAGATTATCATAGGGGTTAAAATGTAAAAAATCTTTCAATTAGAGGATGTATTTTTCTATCTAGCTTAACGCTTTAGTGAAAGTGAGAAACTTTGGTGAGGTGAAGAATCTCATCTTTGTTATCCAAAGACTATTTTAGTGTTAGTAAGAAAGAATAAAAGGTAATACACTCCTTAAAAGTTATGAATCATAACTCCTTATAAGTTGTTGTAGGTTTACTTACAAGATAATTTAAAGATGATGGTGAATTAGATCGAAATTAGTAATCGAGGGGTTAATAACTCAAAATTAGTGTACTTTAGTTTGAAAGAAGGATGGTTTAGGAGTATAATTGTAGCAAACTAGGATTTTCATCGCTTGAAGTTGAGTAAGAAGGGTAAAAGGTGTGAAATAGCCTTAAACTTGAACATGAACAAAGCCTATTATAAGGTGGAATGAGATTTCCAAATGGTAAGTGTTAGAAAAGTTGAGTTATGATAAGAAATGGAGAAAGTTGATAATGAAGTATGTATCTTATGTTTGTAATTATTTAATGGTTAAGGATAAGCAATCTAGCACTATTACTCTTATTAAAGGTCTATCACAAGGGGACCATTCATCGTCTTATCTATTTTTGTTGTTGTTGTAGATGTTGTCTTTAGGATAATTACTAAGGTTGTTGATGATGGAAACTTTAGAGGTATCAAACTTTGTAAGAAGGGTCCATTGTTTTCTCGTCTTCTTTTTGCAGATGATTCATTAATATTCATGGCTGCTACTCTTGAAAACTATGAATCTATGCATACTTTGATCCAGGAATATCATGAAGCTTTAGGGAAAAGAATTAACTTCAACAAGTCTAGTATTATATACAATACCAACATGCCTATATAGGTTAGATAGGAAATGGCTAATGGTTTAGGAATCTATTATAAAAATAACCTGGAATTACTTGAGTATCCCTTTATTATGGGGTAAACAAAAATGAGGAAATGGGGTTCATAAAAGAAAGGATTATGTGGAAAATACAAGGGTGGAAGCAATCAACACTTTTGATGGGAGGAAGAGAAAATTTTATTAATGTCCGTGGCAAGTGTAATTCTAGTTTACTTATTCCAATGTTTTAAGTTGCTAAAAGAAGTTATTAATGGTATTAATCATGCTACAGTAAGATTTTGGTGGGAACAAAATAATGAAGAAAAAAATGATATATTGGATAAGCTAGAACAATCTTGTGATAAAGAAAGATAAATATAGGATTGGGTTTAGGGAATTAGACATGTTTAATGAGGTATTGCTGGAAATATGAAGTTTAAAACTACTGATCAATGGTTAAACATATTCGGCATAGATTGTAAAGGGAATTTATTTCACAAATGTTCATTCAATGTGTGAGAGAGAGAGAGAGAGAGAGAGAGAGAGAGAGAATTAATAGATAATGAAAAAGGTGCATGAAAGTTGGATGATGCTTGGAAGTCAATCTCTAATAAGGTTGTGAAAGCACTAGAAAAGATACATTTATGTTAAGAAAGGGAAAGGATATGTTGTTATAGCCTATAAGCTACATGGGTAGTATGTGGTTATGCTAGGGTACTGTGTTCTTTAAAATAAGATAAACTTGTGTAAAGAAATATGAGACCTTAATCTTATGTTGTTAAAGAAATAACAAAGAAAGAAATATGGAAATTGCTTGTAGCTGCAAGGGTTATAAAATTTCATATAGAAGGATTGCCCTATCATTTTAGCTTATAAACTGTGAGCTATTTAAAAAGTATTGAAAAAAAATTAGATACTTAAAAAGAATTCCTAATATATCCCAAATGTTAAGGGAGGAAGAGGTAAAGGGATTCTGAAGCCTATATAAAGAACTTGAATGCTTGGTTTCAAAATGCACCAAATGAGCTTTTCACTAATTTTAACGTGTTTTAGATTTCTTGCCCTACACATGTCCTTAAACATAGTTGCCAAGACAACTTATCCTCATCCAAGCCTTTTGGTTTCTTTAAGGTTAAATGGTAGTAGTAGTCATCTCAAATGAACCAAAATTTGATATTTATCTAGGACCGGAATACCCTGGATTGACCTCAATATCAGTGCTTAGGTGTGTAGCTCCCTTTGTATTTGTTCTATCAATGTGGCTAAAATTTTGTTCAACCACAAGATATGAATTCGACTACCATTAAATTTTGTAGACACATTTCCTGGAAACTATTGGTAAATTGTCTCCCAATCATTTTTGGCTACATAGGTAATGATACCTCAGGAATTGGTAAAACCAATTTTATGACCACATCTTCTGGTGTGATTGTGTGATAGAGGATTGCGCGCGGACCAAGATCGAGTTGCCAAGTCACGGGAAACTCCTACGAAAGCTCTAAACGAACAGATCTGAAATCAAACAAAGAACGAGATTAAATCTGGAAAATTAAAATCTGGAATAAGAACCCTAAAAATCAGCAAGATCTAATCAAGGAATGAAACAATTATGAAAGACGTTTCTTGAAACCAAGAACACGAAATTGATTCCCAAGAATGAACTCCCACAAGCCGAATCTGTCAAAGAACACCAAATCAGCAAGCAAATTAGATCGACCAGAATTTCTTGAAACAAATTAGAGTTTATGCGTCAATGAGAAAGAAATAAATTGAAGGCATAAAACGGCTATTGAGGCTGAGAAAGCGAGGGCGATCTGCTCAATTGACCACCACGAACGTTTCCCCTAAGTTTCCACAACCAAATTCACCCAAGAAGAATAAGTGTGCATTCGACAAGAACCCTAGAATTTGGGGATTTAGGGCTGATTGTCGAACTCCAGCAAAAAGTGAAATTGATCAATTCTTTAAGATAAACGAGGGCTGGAAACACAAATAAAATAGCAAATAGATTAGAATTGAGATTCGGCACAAGTAGAATTAAATAAAAGAAATTGAACAGCAAAAATTAAAGGATAAGTCCTAAAGATCCTTGAAATCCCAAAAGATTTCACAAATCTCTTCAAACGGCTCTAATCTCCCCTCCAAAGAATATCGATGGCAAGAAGAAGGTTGAAGATGGCTCCCACAATCAAAAGATTGTTAAAACAACTTCTAAAGAAAGCTCAAGAGAGAATTCTTGGAGAAAACCCCAAAGAAAATTCTGCACTCTAACAAACTGAAATTTAATGTATTGAATGATAATAAGATCCTTTTACAAAGGGTGGCTGGCCAATGCTTATATAGGCCTCCAACAAATCCTAATCTCACAAGTAACTAATAAAAAATTAAACCTAATTAATAAAATAACAAGGTAAATTCGGCCATGCACTTATATGGGCTGTTTTGGGCCGAATTTTACATGTAATGCTCCTAAAGATTAAAAAAATTAAATTAAACAAGCAAGATGTTTACAAATTGGGCCCTTTGACATTTTGGCCTGATTTTCAACTAAGTATGAAGAAATTTCTTGATTGAGCTGGATTTTGGTTATTGGGCCTCGCCTTTAAGAATTTGGGCTTGTGATCCATCTCCTACCGAAATTGGGTCGTTGACGCTCGTAATGGAGATCCAACGCGCTTTGGCTGCAAGATTCGGTTTCTTGGACCAAGATTTCCAAGATTTGAAATCTTGATTCTTGAAATTGCTCCGAACAGCAAAATTGGGCCAAGATTCGATTTCTTGATTTTCTTGAAAACAAGAAAGTGAATCTTGATTTTCTTGATTTGAGCCCATCACCTTCTTAAGCTTGGGTTGGGCCTTTGTGACTCGTATCATTCCCCCCTTCCTCAAAAAGATTCGTCCTCGAATCTAAAAAATCAAATGAACTCGACTTTCCTCGATCGAACGGGACTAATGGCAATTGAGTCCACTGAAAAGAATAGCCATGAAATAGTAAATAGCAACGCAAACAAGCTTGGAGTCCAATTATAAGCATAATAGAACAGGTATAACGCATGTGAATGGACAGATTCAGATTACCATGCCTTAATCGACGGTCTATAGATTCACTCACACATGCATTATCAAAAACAAGAATATTTTTATCAACCATCAAAATAGATTTATCATCAATAAATAAAATAGGACAGTCAAGCACGTTTCGATCTAAGTGTTCATCAACACGATCTTTGTCGCTATCCGAGGAGTACAAAAGTGTTTCAAAGGTTTCAAGCATCTTACCTTGATAAGCAAAAGAATAAGGGTCGATTTTACCTTTTTTATTTAAAACAAACCTTCGTTCATCGGGGGCATAGTGTAGTCGAATCTCCGTTGTTGAGTTAACCTTTGTCAAATGGAACTCAAACTTCATGTACAACCACATAAACTGTTTAAGGCACGAATATAAATTGAAAACAAATTTGGAAAATTTCGTTACCTTATTCTCCAAAACAGATTTGGACAAATTCGAGGATTTTACACAAGGTAAATCAAGAGAATAACAAATCACGCTTCTTTTCGTAATGACTTTATCAACCACAATCGAAGAGTAACAATTAATCGGATCAAAATGAGGGAATCTTTTAAGAACTAAGTCACCAAAAGTTTTATCAATAATTTTCAAATCTGCACTGGACTCGGTTTCTAAAATTTCCTTACCTCGCTTACCTTCGGGATCATGTAGTGTGATTTCATCTTTGCCTAAGTTGATCGTATGAAAGCGTCTTTCATTTGAGAGGTATTGAAGTTGAAAGTTATCTTTCGATCTTTCGGGAACCTGAAAAGTAGCAACACAAGAAAAATTCATATCTTGGTTAGTGGAAACATTCCTCACTACCCTTTCCACGTCTTTTTCTTTTGTTTCTTTTTCTAATTCATTTTCTCTTCTTTCTTCAATTTCTTTTTCACTCTCAATCTCTTTTTGCTCTTTTTCATTCTCTTTTTCTTTTTCCTCACTTTTTTAACAGAATTTTTCAGTTTGATTTGGTCCTCATGGACTTGTTCCGGAGTGAGCGGCACTAAGGTGAGTTTCTTTCATTGATGCTTGAAAGAATACCTATTGGTACGACCATCGTGAGTGACTTTTCGATCCACTTGCCATGGTTCTCCTAGCAACAAATGGCAGGCTTGAATAGGCATTACGTCGCACACAACTTCGTCTTGATACTTACCGATAGAAAAGGCGATGCGCACTTGTTGAGTGACCCTAAATTGGCCTTTGTTGCTAAGCCCTTGTAGTTGATAAGGTTGTGGATGCTTGGTAGTGGTTAAGCAAAGCTTTTCCACCATCGTCGTGCTGGCTATGTTCGAGCAACTTTCACCATCAATAATAACTCTACAAAGCTTACCTTGTACATGGCAGCGAGTATGAAAGAGATGTTCTCGTTGCTGCTCGCTCTTTGGTTTTGCCAAAGATGATTGTCCACAATCATGAAAATCATCATCCATTCTAGTGACACGTCGAGGGCCGCGCCTCTGGGGTTGGTTATCCCTATCTTCTTTGATTGGATCTCAATATTGAGGTTCTTGATTCAATCGCACCTCATTGATGGTAGCAGTCAAAGCTCGAAGAGCAGCAGCCTGTTCATCCAACTGTTGTTGGAATTTTTTAAATATGTCACTATTATTATCACCTGTAGACATTTTTTTTAAAACCTGCAAAACACTCAACACTCAAAAATAAAAGTTATCAAACCTCACCGTTAATCACTCAAAAAGAAAAAATCAAATTCTCAATGAGGTCGAATTCAATCTTGTGAGTTCTTTATCAGAGTTTATATCAACCAATTAGAGAGTGTGAACCAAACTACCAAAGAATCCTAATTTGCACTAGGATGCCAAAAACTGACGAGACACCAATTGATTCGTGTTGCACCGAGGAAGAAGTTGTGCACACGTTTAAATCCTACTAACACAAGAAACAAGAAGGTGTTAGATAACGTAAAGGAAGAATAAAGGTAAACAAATGAAAACCTACAGCTAAGAATCAATAAAAATTGCTGAAAACAGAAAACCCGAAAAACTGCGGAGTAACCTGACAACTTCGTTCGAGGTGTTCCCGATCTCCAAAAATCACGAAATTAAATCTGGAGTGTCCTTATATATTGAATTTTTGATCTGGAAATTTTGGCCACCAAATTCAACCCGCTGAATCTTTTTTTAAAATTTTATTGAATTTCGTCTTTTTTGATTTTTTTTGACTTTTTTGACTATTTTTTTGCGGGAATAATTTTTTTATATTCAATCACAGTGCCAAAAACATGTATGTAAAATTTCAGATCAATCGGACAATGTTTACCCACTCAAATGAATTTTTTTGAACAATTTTTCTGGGTAAAACTGCTGTTTATGCTTTAAAAAATAGAGATCAGTTTAGAAATCAACCAAGAACACCCAAAACGCCCAAAATCTGATACCAAATGATACGGAGGCACGCGCGGACCAAGATCGAGTATCCAAGTCACGAGAAACTCCTACGAAAGGTCCTAGACAAATAGATCTGAAAACAGAAACAAAGATTAAGATTAAACCCAAATCAGATTTGAATTTAAAATTCCCAAATTCAATTAAAAGAGCAGCAAGAAGAAAAGAAATAGAATCGATGAATCAAACGAAATTGAGAAGAAAGAAAAGATGCGAATCTGCCAAGGAATTGATTCGGCCAAGAATGCCCAATTTCCAGCAATCAATTGATTCCCAAATTGAAAGAAATCCAATCGGCCAAACCCTAGGAATTGGGGATTTTTGGGTTCGAATGGGTGCTGCCAATAGGAGAACAACTTAAACGATGAGATCTTGAGTTTAATCAATGCTGGAAAACAAACAAGAACAGCAAAATATTAGATGAGAAATCGGCACAAGTATAAGCAAAGAAAAGTAAAGAAAGAAATCGAAAACAGCAAGAATTAAAGAAAAGTCCTAAGAACCCTTGAATTCCCGAAAGAATTCACAAATCTCTTCAAACGGCTCTAATCTCCCATCCAAAGAATATCGATGGCAAGAAGAAGGTTGAAGATGGCTCCCACAATCAAAAGATTGTTAAAACAACTTCTAAAGAAAGCTCAAGAGAGAATTCTTGGAGAAAACCCCAAAGAAAATTTTGCACTCTAACAAACTGAAATTTAATGTATTGAATGATAATAAGATCCTTTTACAAAGGGTGGCTGGCCAATGCTTATATAGGCCTCCAACAAATCCTAATCTCACAAGTAACTAATAAAAAATTAAACCTAATTAATAAAATAACAAGGTAAATTCGGCCATGCACTTATATGGGCTGTTTTGGGCCGAATTTTACATGTAATGCTCCTAAAGATTAAAAAAATTAAATTAAACAAGCAAGATGTTTACAAATTGGGCCCTTTGACATTTTGGCCTGATTTTCAACTAAGTATGAAGAAATTTCTTGATTGGGCTGGATTTTGGTTATTGGGCCTCGCCTTTAAGAATTTGGGCTTGTGATCCATCTCCTACCAAAATTGGGTCGTTGACGCTCGTAATGGAGATCCAACGCGCTTTGGCTGCAAGATTCGGTTTCTTGGACCAAGATTTCCAAGATTTGAAATCTTGATTCTTGAAATTGCTCCGAACAGCAAAATTGGGCCAAGATTCGATTTCTTGATTTTCTTGAAAACAAGAAAGTGAATCTTGATTTTCTTGATTTGAGCCCATCACCTTCTTAAGCTTGGGTTGGGCCTTTGTGACTCGTATAATTGTGCACTCACCACACAATAGATGAAAGGTGTAGGTTTTTTGTTTTCTACATCTCTAGTAATGCACTAATAAGTGCAAGCTAGACCTGATCATGGGCCAGGTCAATGTAAAATTTTAGGTCGTTTTTTAGGCCCAAGCTCGACATGACCCGAAAAATGGACCTAAAATTTTGCCCAAGCTTGACCCAAATAAAGAATGCTAAACTAGAGCCTAGCCCATTAGTATTAACTTTTTAAATTATTTTTTATATAAAAATAAATTTTAAAATATAATATATCAAAAATACTAAAATATTAAAATAAATATTTCCCAACAAATTGAAAATACATTTAAAAAAAAACTCTTTATACTAACACTAAGATAGTTGTAACTTAGCAAGCAAATGCATCTAAAATAGTAGCAAAATTAACAATTAAAAAGAGTTATACAATATCCAAACAATAATAATATAATAAATTGCAATATCTAAATTTAGGTTAGACCCGAACCAAAAAATATGATCCAATCATAGCAATGCCATTGTCATTTCAAAAATTGTAACTTTCCTTAAATTAAAAATATCAATATACTACTAATTAACATATAAAAAATTGTAAAAAGAAAAACATATAAAGAAATAAAATGATAGGCAAATAATTAACCTAAACTAATAAAGTAATAAATTATTAAACTAATAAATTAATACATAAATAATTTATTATTTCTCTATTACATGAAATTATTTACTATAAACAAAACAATTGAATTAATCTAATGTAATTAAACTAATAAAAACCATATTCCCAATTAATAAATAATTTAATCATAAAATGCAATAAATAAACAACGTATAAAAATTAAAAGAAATTACCTCAAAACTTTTTTATCAAATTGAGAGAATCAAAAAATAAAAGAAGGTTAGAGAATATGAGAATATAAAATTAAGGATTTTGTGATTGTGACAAGGAAAAAGAGATTGAAAAAGAGTTTTGAGAATACTTTTACATGGTGAAATGGGAGATTGAAAGAGAGAATGAAAGGGTATTGAGTTTTTTTTCTTAAATTTAAAAATAATACAAATTTACTTTTGGGTAAATATTAAAATTATATTTGAACTTTAATTTCGTGTAATTTTATACATAAAATTTGTGGTTCATGTGCATAATAATACCAAATTAAAGTTTATGTATTAAATTACATATTAAACTAAAACTATTTCATTGAATAAGAAAAAGATTTGGTATATAAATTTTTTTCGCTTAACTAATATTAGTGGTGATCATGGGTCGGGCCCAAACAAAATTTTAGGCCTGTTTACTAGATTTGGGCTCTGGCCCAAAAAATGGGCCTAAACTTTTGCCCAAGCCAACCTGGATAAAAATATTAAAACCCGAGCTCAACCCGACCCGTATTAATTTTTTATATAAATTTTTTAAAATATAATACATCAAAAATACTAAAAATAATAAAATAAATGTTTCCCAAAAAATTGAAATAAATTAAAAAAATGTATATACTTAAATAATATTAAGATAGGTGAAATGATAGAAAAATAGTAAAAAAAACACAAGAAAATAGGAAAAAAAGAGTAAAAAACAGAAAAAAGTGTAGTTTTTTTTACATATTCGGGTCGGGCCGGACCCAGACTAAAAAAGCCTTACTCGAGGTCCATAGGCTTTTATTTTTTCAAACCCATTTTTTGGGCCTATATTTTTACCCAAACCCTCTCACTTTTTGGACGACCCAGCCTATGAGTAGGTCTAACTAATATCTATATTTCAAAAACGTAAGTCAATTTGGCCATTTTAAAAGTATTTGGCTAACATTGTTAAAATACGCTGATGTGGCATTGACATTACGTTGATGTGGCATTTACATGACATTAATGGCCAATAGCACGATGATACATGACAACTTCACGTTTTGATACGTGGTAACTTTTTAATATATATTTTTACCATGTGTCAAAATATAAGATTACCATATATCACTATGCTATTGATCGTCAATATCACATTAGTATATTTTAATAATGTTAATAAATACATAAAAAATTATCAATTGATTTATAATTTTTAAATTTAAATATCAATTAAATATAAACAAATTCAGGTACCACGTATGTACAGCTTAGCAATTTCAGGTTGATATATATCATTATAAAAGAATCATTATTCAATATTGTCGTTTGTCAAATCATAAAAATAAATTATAGGTGTACATTTTGGACATTCTCAAATCATGCATCAATTATGAAAGACCTTTCATGAGCCGCCTTCAGACTGTTCAAATTGGGATAATAATAAGTATATTAACTTTATATTTATAAAAAATATTAATATTTACTTAAATAAGAGGGTTTTTTATTAAAGAAGTACAAAAAATTAAAAAATTTCAAAATAATACAGCATAAAATGTTTTTACCAAAATGGTATGTTCACGGTGGTCACGCCACTCTGACAGGCGGCACCACCCTAACTTCTGACACTCAATAGTGAAAAAAAAATACTGAAAACAAAAAAAAGTTGAAAACGAAAAAAAATAAAATATAGATGATGTGGGTGCCAGAGGTGGCACCAGTGTTGCCTCTGGCACAGGCGGCACTAGCTGTGTGGGCCTCAGAAGCGGCAGCTAAGCACTATAAAACCAAGCAAAACTAGCAACTCTGGGAGCAAGAATCAGCAGCAAGGAGAAGAAAATAAAGGGAAAGAAAGGAGAAGAGAAGAAAAAGAAGCAGAAGGAAAAAAGAAAGAAAAGAGAAAAGAAGGTATAATTTTTTTTAAATAATGGATTTTTATATTATAATTGTGTTTTTGCTGTTATTATTATTGTTGATTTTTATTTTTATTTGTTAGTTATTAATATTGTTAGTAAAAAACCCTTATTATTATTGTTAGTAAAAAAACCCTAATTATTGTTAGTTATTATTATTGTTGATTTAATTAATTTTGTAAAAAAACCATAAAAAAGCTTATTTATGTTATGTAAAGAATGTATTATTTTTTTCTATGTAACTTATTTGTTATATGTGTTTTAGGTAGGTTTTTTTACCCTAATAATATAAAAAATAAAATAAAATAGCAAAATAAGTTGTTTGAAAGATTAAGTACCATTTTTGGCACTTTTGGCACTTAATCTTTCAAACAACCTATTTTGGTATTTTATTTTATTTTTTTATACTATTAGGGTAAAAAACCCGTTTTAGGTTGATTAGATAATATTTATGAAATTTATTTGGCATGTTATAGATATTGTTAGAAATGACAACATATTTGGTATTGCCTGATGAAATAACAACTTCAGCACAAAGGGAAAAAGTTGATAAGATAATGAGAGAAGTGCAATATTACAGAATGAAACCAGAAGAAGACATTGTTCAACACGTTATGACAGTAAATAAAAAGATGCAGGAAGTGTTGTGGAAAGGTCATGGAATGATTAGGAAGAATAAAGTTCAATACTTAACTCTTAGAGCGACATTAATAGAACGAGAACATCAAATCATTTTAGACCAACTTTGGAAGACATTGGAACCACGAACCTATTGGAATCTAGTTATATGCTTCGTAAAGTTTATAATCTCTTATGGAGCTAGGAAAATAGCGACACAAAGTATAGGTTCACGAAAGTTGACTGGGAATTAAAATGTGATTGACATACCATGGATGGATAAATTAGATGTTAGGAAATTACCAAGAGAATATCTAATTTCAATACCCGTTATAAAAATTGAAGAGGAAGAAGATCCCGAGGAATTGCCAAATTGGATTGTAGAAGATGAATATGAAGAGAATCAAGACTATCTAAATTGGATTGTACAGTATTTCTCAGAGAAAGATACAGGGTCGGAGATGGAAGAAAACATATAACTGAATTTAAATGGTTAAATGTAAAGATAAATGTTGTTTATGTATAAAATGAGAACTGAAAAACTATGAGCTTATGAATGAAAAAAATTGCATATTGAGTAATTAAATTTTTTATTTAAGTAGTTTATTTGGTGTTCGAAATTATTTTGAGAAAGTTTGTTTATTTTTTAACAGATTGAGCATTGAAGATGGATAATCAGTTTTTCGTATGCGTTTATTTCGATGGAATTATCTTGACAACAACCGTTGGATGCATATTTGAATCTCAGCAACAAATAGCAATGAGATTTAATAGAAATGTCTCGTTGGATGATATGAAGGGAAGAATGAACGCAAAAATTGTTAGACGTTGTGGGAGAAGGATCTTGAAACTTTTCTACAAGTTTCTAGTTTCGACAAATCCCATCAAATTCACTAAATGGAACTTGTAGACGACGAAGACGTAGAGACAATGATCGCTCTTTACTGTGGGAATGAGAGTGACAAAAATGCACCAATTCACTTATTTGCTGAGTTAGCCGGTACGGAGGAAAATGAAGATCTTACTGCATATGGTGAAGAACATAGAGCTCAAGAACCGTGCATGGCGGCTCCAATATCGTACGTTGATAGTGAATCGACTTTACGTGGGATCGATATCGATTTTAATGTTACACCTGATATGGATGTGGTTGGTGATGATGGTTACGATAGTAGTGATCCTTGTTATCAAGAGGTCGATAGTGATAGTGATCCTGATGTGGACGATGTCCCCGATGATATTGATGATGAAGACGTGAATGACGATGGAAACATTAACGTGTCTTCGGTCGGGAACCAGATGCGACGTGTTGTGATTTACAGTAATCCTGGGCCACACATGTCGCTTCTAGACCCCGATGCGGCGCATGTAGCCGAGTTCCCAGAGTACCCTGAAATACTTCCTGCTCATTGACTGGCCGTAAATTCTGATCCTGAGGAGTTATTCGTCAGCCAGAGATTCGAAAGTAAAGAAGAGTGCGTATTTGCTATTAAGTGGTATAACATGAATATATCAGTAGATTATAAAGTTATAGTGTCTAAACCGACATTATATATTGTGTTGGAAGTCGGCGGAAGGCTGTAATTGACGGGTACGAGCTACATTTATTCAAAATTCGCAGATGTGGGAGATACGCAAATTTATTGGGCCTCACACATACACATCAACACGTATGACAAGATCATCAAAAACTTGATTCTAAAACTATCTGTACGTGTATCATGCCAATGGTGAAGGACATGCCGACCATTAAAGTTTCGGTATTGATTGCCGAAATACAGGCACGATTTCAGTATCGAGTGTCATATCGAAAGGCATGGATAGCAAAACAGATGGCAATGGAGCAATTGTATGGGGATTTTGATGCGTCGTATAATGAGCTACAGGGATGGATAGCCGCTATGCTGAAGTACATGCCGGGGATCGTCATTGAGTTACAGACACGACCTTATTATGGCCCGGATGACCAACTATAGCCGGGAAAAAGAATTTTCCATCGGATGTTCAGGACGTTTGATCCATGTATGCGCGCATTTCCCTACTGCAAGCCATTTGTGCAAGTGGATGGAACCTGGCTATATGGAAAATATACACAGATCTTACTTCTTGTGGTTGCTTAAGACGGCAACAGGAACGTGCTCCCGATAGCATTTGCCATTGTAGATAAGGAGAACATGGAATCGTGGGAATTCTTCTTTACCAACTTGCGGAGGTATGTTATTAGCAACGATAATATTTGTATTATCTCTGATAGAGGGAAAGGATTAATTGCCTCCATTAGACGTTCCGATGTACCATGGAGATCCGTTTACTGCATCCGTCACATCGCAGCTAACTTCATTAGAGATTATAAAAATGCAGACTGGATGAGACAATTTGTGAAAATGGGTAAATGATTGCCTTATCTTTTCAATATAAGTTTTTAGGGCAATACTGTAACTTATCTTTTCTTAATACATATACAGCGTACGAGCTAGAGCCACGCATTTTTTGCCAAAGAATGACTCGACTTGAGAGTGACATAGAGGGTCAAACGAATACATCTTTCCGACAGTGGTTGGGTACTATGAAGCCGTGGCAATGGGCTCAAAGTTTTGACGAGGGCTTTCGTTATGGTCAAATGACCATAAGCTTAGTGGAGGGGGTCAACGCTGTATTGTTGAAAACACGACATCTTCCGATTTCAACAGTCTTCTCAGCTACATTCTACAGGCTGGCTACCTTGATGCCAAGAATGGGTCAGCAACAAGTTAACCAGATTGAGGTGGGACACGTGTTTGTCGAAGATGTCAGGGATGTAATGGTTGCAAACCGTCGGATGGCGAGGTCGATGAATGTAGAAATATATTCACGATGCCTTGAAACGTTTCGAGTTACGGAGACCATTGGTCGTTGACCCGGTATACCACCTAGGTCCTATGGAGTTGATCTCCGGAATAGACAATGCGATTGCAGGAGATTCCAAACACTTCATTATCCATGTGTGCATGTCGTGGCAGCGTGTGCTAAAGTGAACCTTAATGTTGAACAATTTGTCGATGATATGTATACACTCAATCGCACGTTACGTGTATGGGAAAATGAGTTCCCTGTCCTGCCCGACCTGTCTACGTGGGGAGTGCCTCCGATGACGTTCGAACTTGTCCCAGATAGAGGGCTACGCAGGAATCCGAGAGGTCGTTCGCAATCAACTAGAATCCGTAATGAAATGGACATTAGGGAGAAATCCGACGGTACGCGTTGTGGATTATGCAGGTTAGCTGGTAGGAACTGAACTTATGTTGTAATGTATTTATTTTATATGAAAAAAATTATATTGCAAATATTCCTCTATTTGTTCAAAATCCAGTCAAGCTGTTTTCTGGAGTCGCAGTTACGAATTTATTTATATCTGGAGCTACGAAACTCCAAATTAAGATCCGCTAATTTCTCTAGAAACTAAGCTCACATATCTTCTTACTATAAAATTTTCAGAATTTTTGATTTAGCCAATTAGTACAGTTTATTCTTTAAAGTTACCCCTATTTTGCTGTTCCACAACTCCGACCCTTATTCACTAAAAATAAATTATATTACAGTACGGGATTTGGATAATATTCTCGTCTATTTCTCTTGAAAATAGACTCATTAAGGATTCTAAGCACTTTATTCATATTTTTTTATTTTCGTATATTATTTTTTAAAATATATTATTTTCGTATTTTATTTTTTATATTATTTTAGCAAAAAATGTTTCAAATGTATTACTTAAGTGTTTTTTATATTAATTTAATAAATAACCTTGATTTTGGCACTTTCTTCGTATTTTTTATTTTCGTATCTTATTCTTTAAAATATATTATTTTCGTATTTTATTTCTTTATATTATTTTAGTTCATAATGTTTCAAATGTATTATTTAAGTATTTTTTATTTTTTTAATAAATAACCCTTGTTTTAGCACTTTATTCATATTTTTTATTTTCATATATTATTTTTTAAAATATATTATTTTCGTATTTTATTTTTATATTATTTTAGCAAAAAATGTTTCAAATGTATTATTTAAGTTTTTTTTATATTAATTTAATAAATAACCCTGACTTTGGTACCTTGTTCATATTTTTTTATTTTCGGATTTTATTTTTTAAAATATACTATTTTCATATTTTATTTTTTTATATTATTTTAGCAAAAAAATCGTCAGCACCACTTTCCCCAAAAAAGTTTTTTTGTATTTTATTTCTTCTCGTATTTTATTTTTTCATTAATATATTTTTTAGTATTTTATTTTTTATACTATTTTTTGTAAAAGGTTTAAAACCCCTATCACATAAAAAATAAAAATAAAATTAAAATAATCAGAATATATTAAGTCAAATAAATTTAAAAAATATATTTAATCAACCTAAAACACACTTAACAAATAAATTACATAAAATAATAATAATAAAACATTCTTTGCACATAACATGCGTATTACTTCAATGAAAATATAAAATAAATACGATCATACCTTAATATCTCTTCTTAACCAAATAACACATTGCAAAGAAATAAAAATAAAAATTATATCTAATTTAAATTCAAATCAATCAACAATAATAATAATAATAATAACTAAAATAAATAACTTAAACTAACATTAATTACTCAAATTTATAAAAAAAATTACTTTTTTTTCCTTCTCTCTTCTTCTCCTTCTCTTTTTCTTTTTCTTTTTTCTTCTCTCTAGTGCCGGCCTCCTTCTCCTCCTCCTCCCCTTCTTTTTCCTTCTTCTTCTTCTCTTCTTTCCTTCTTCTCCTTCTTTTCTTTTTCTTCTTCTCCTTCTTTGTTCCCGAAACTCAAGCCTTGGGGACCATATATTATGGTCCCTCAAACTAAAAAACAAAACTCCTCTGCATGAGGGGTCAAATCGGCCTGAAAAGGTCACCTGGGCACCGGTGCCGCCTCTGCCAGAGGCAACACTAGTGCCGCCTCTGGCACCCACATCACCTATTTTTTTTATTTTTTTTTCGTTTTTAGCTTTTTTTTCACTGTTAAATGTCAAAAGTCAGGGTGGTGCCGCCTGTCAGAGTGGCGTGACCACCCTAAACATACCATTTTGGTAAAAACATTTTATGCTGTATTATTTTGGAATTTTTTAATTTTTTTTGTACTTCTTTAGTAAAAAACCCTAAATAAGATGATAAATTAATTTTAAAAATAGATGCATCACAGAATTATTGAGGATGTATTTTAAAAGCTAAAACAGTAAATAATAAAGAATTAGTATGTGGATATAGTTCAGGAAAATTTAAACCAAATGAAATTAATTATGTTATATATGAAAAAGAATTATTAGCAATAAGGAAATGAATAAAAACTTTTCTTATATATTTAACACCTGAAAAATTTATCATAAAAACTGATATCAGGTAGTTAAACAATTCCTAACTAACAAAAGTTTGGAAATAGTACCTAGAAGAATTAGATGGTATAATGTACTTTTAATTTTGAAGTTTTATATATAAAAGGCACTGATAATATTATTGTTGACTATCTAAGCAGGTCTTATGGATAGAGGTAAAAAACCTCTAGAACAAGTTGGAGAATGGAACACAGTCCATAAAAAACCCAACAAAGGGAAATCAATAACTCCTAATCAAGGATTTATTAAGACATCTCCATAACCATCATTCTATTCTAACCAATGATATTATATTCCTTATCCAATGGTAAAACCACCAGTTGGATCTCAATTATTTTCTACATCAAGTATGATAAGCCAATACCCTTGGTCCCAATATCCAAATTCGGTATTTCAAACCAGTTATGCCGAAATGATCAAAAGAGTAGAAAATTTGTTGAAACAATAACAAATTCCAGAAATAAAATTTTTTTTATAATCCAGGATTATCAAGTGAATTTTATAATTTTATTAATGAAATATGGAAAACCCATATTTCAAAACAAAGAGCAAATTTTAGAAGAGCTCTTAGAAAGTTTTCACAATTCTTAGTTGAAAAAACAACTAAAGAAAATGAAGCTCATGAATTATTATTAAAATCTATTTATTATAGAGATTGGGAAGAGCTTGATATAGAATATATGGATATTAAGGAGATAAACAATCTTCTTGATATATTTTATTATTTTATTCATAAAGGAACAAATAGTCCTATTATGAATGAAGTATTTAGATTATATAATAAAGTTAGAAAAATTTTACCAATAAATGTTTTTGCAAAAATAAATAGAGTCATTTGCAATCAGCAAACTCAATTTCAAAAGACTTTTTCTGAATACTTTTTACAAGCATATGTTTTTATGAATGAATTAGGAGAAGAAACTCCTACTATAAAGTTTAGACTTGATCACGAACCATTTGGTATAAGCAGTATTGAATGGGGTTTTGTTAAAGAAATAGTTGTTCAAAATTTTTCTTTTAATTTATTAAAAGATTTTACTGCAATTATTAAGTCTATATTATCAAAAATAGTAAATCAAGACGATTTCTATTATTATTTTTATATTCAAATGAGTAGCTTTATTGGTATTGCTGAAAAAGAAAGATTTTATCAGCTATATCAAATTTGGATTATTTAAAGAATGATTGGAAGTCCCAAGTTATCAGCTGTCAAAGAAGATAAAGAATACTTGACAAAAACATTGACAAGTGTTATGATAATCTCAATTATTACCAGATCCAAACAGGGATTGATTTAATAACAACAACTCAGCATGTACTTCAATATCAGAGTTGTAAACTTTGAACTGATGGAAGAAGGATAATGGCTGACGAGACTGGAAATATCCAAAAAATAGAGATGAAGAATCTTTAAAGCTGTTAAAAAATATAGTTGATATAGAGATGAAGAATCTTTTAAGTTGTTTAATTTGTTTTCCATATTTCATTGATAAAATTATGTTTATCAATATATGATCAAATATATTACTATATTTATAGTTAATTTTAATCATATATTGATATAGAGATCATATTTCGTATGTGATGAAGTATAATTTATTATGATCAAATATATTACTATACTTATAGTTAAATTTTATAGTTAATTTTAATCATAATTAAAATATATTTGACGAAATCTCTATATAAAATATTAGGCATCCCTTATTCTACTATTATAGGTATATCATGACCTTTTCTAAATAAAGCTCTAATTGTTATCATAATTATACCTAAATGTATGTATCTAACTTGAGGGTATTTCTTTTTAATCCTCTTAATTTTATCTTTAGTAAATAATGAGATTTCTATTAATCCTCCTCTAGCATCTTTAGTGACTGTATTGCCACTAATTTTCTCTATATGTCTTTGACTCCATACTTTAAACTTAGATATTTTATATATTTACCTTTGACTCCATTTCATTAGAAAAGTCTTTTTCTTCTCCGATTAAATTTTCACATACTATGTAACACCTCGAACCCGGCCTAGACATTACGGCCGAATCCCACAATGGCATATGAGAGTGTTTTTGGAAAACTATTTCAATACATAAAAACCGTTCCAATTATTATCCCTTACTTAGTTCGGAAAAACCGTTTAATTATTAATTGGCTCGAAAACATTTCTTAATACGCAAAGCTTTAAAATCCCAACCACTCTTGGTGTCATTTTACTTACGAAAACCTTAGTTAATTTTAGAAAATCATACTTAGCCGTTACAGATTATATTCTAAAATCACAGTTCAAAAACCCAAATTAATCAAAAGTCCAAGTCCATAATTACAACAAATATCCCCAAAATAGTAATAGAATAACATGATAGAGTATTTAAACATAATCCGTGAGTAAGTGGCCGTGGTCACCGTCGAGTCCTCCGCTGCACCGATCTGCCTACTGCTGGGGATTACCTGAATAGATAAACAAATAAAGGGGTGAGTTTTCGCAAACTCAGTGTGTACAACCCCACAGTCCAGCATGCATACAATCAGATAAAAGAATGTAGTCATAATTCAAGCCTGAACCATTACCGTATCGGTGTGGGCCTTAGCCCACTTAGAACTAGAATCAGTTACAACTTAGGGCTTTAGCCCATCTCAGATATAGCATGCATAACAGATCAGAAAAACAAAAATATGCCCACCAACCCTGCACACCAACTCCGTCCAACCAAACACACCATGTGGGGATAAAATCGACCCACCCATCCTTACACCCTAAATATGGGGATTGTAATGGCCTAAATTTAAGGTTATCGGAACAATGGTTTCGTAACCATAGATCCGATTTAAAGAGAAATTTATTTCAATATTTTTGCTTAAAATTGATATGATAGGAAAATCGTATGAAAATATTGATAGGAAAATTTTATCGATTTAGTGATTAGTTAGAAAAAGAAATTATTGAAGAAATTGGGTAAAATAAGGTATCGGGACCTCTATCTCGTAAAACCGAGTTGAAAATAATTTTATAAATATTTATGAAATGTTATTAATGTGGTATTTTAATTTCGTTAGGAAATTTTAATATTTGGGTAGTCAATTAAATGAAAAAGACTAAATTGTAATAGGTTTAAAAGTTGCTAGAGTGATTAAATAGCTTAAGAGTCTAATGAGAAAGGATTTAAAAGGAAATTAGACCCAAAATTTATTTGGGCTGGACGGCAAGGGTATGAAATCAGCAGAAAAATTGATAAATTAAGGGTAAAATTGGAATATTGCAAAATTAACTAAATAAAACTAGGACTAAATAGGAAATATCTAGATTTCTCTTCATTTCTCTTCAATTCCAGCAGCTAAAAACGCCCTAGGAGGGTTCTCTAAGCTGGTATTTCATAATTTTTGCACCAAGTGAGTTAATCCTTGCCTTTTTCTTGTAATTTTTGTGTTTCTAAGACTTTTACAACTAGGTCCTACTATTAAATTCATTAGTTTTTGATTTCATGGATGAAATTGAAAGTGACCATGGTTGAGTGCTGTAAGTTTATGATGAAATAGAATGAAATTAAAGCTTTAATTTGTTTATGAGATGATTTTATTAGGCAATTTCAATGGAAATTGATTTTTAGGACCTAATTGTGAAAATGTTTGGAATTAAAGTCTATTGCTGAAATTCTGATTCCTAAAGGTTGTAAACTAGTTTAAGGTGATAGAATAAAATGTTAATTGAGAAAAATCAGCTCACTTGAGAGGCTAATTGAGTAGGGACGAAATTATCATTTATTAAAAGCTTAGGGGGAAATGGTAATAAACAGCATGCACTAAAACAGTTTGGACAGCAGCAGTAGACTAACTTTGAAAAATCACCAAAAATTGTAGGAATCGAATTAGAAGATGAACAAAATATGGAATTAAAGCTTATTTAGTCTAGTTTCTCATAAAAGAAATATTGTAAACAATGGATTTGTAAATTTTGAGATATAATGAATTTTGTGAGACAAGGTCAGAATGAATTCGGGTTCCCCTGTTCTGACTTTGAAAAATTATAAAAAAATTGAATAAAAATAATTAGGGACTTAAATTTATATGTATAGAATTATGAATGATTCCATTTTTAACAAAAACAAACGATAACATCATTTGAATTCTGTATAAATAGATAATTTATTTTTAGTGAAGAAGGGTCAGAACCATTAGACAACAGAACAGGGGTGAATTTGAAGAATAAACTGTACTGATTAGATAAACTAAAAATTCTGAAAATTTTATGGTAAAATATATATGAGTCTAGTTTCAGGGAAAATTAATGGATCTTAATTTGGAGTTCCGTAGCTCAAGTTATAAATAATTTAGTGACTATGACTCAAGTAGACAGCTTTGAATGAACTATAAATAATAGTTGAATTATAGAGAATGTTGCATATGAACATGAAATGTATTAAATTGATAATTAAATTTATTTATTTAGATCCAGAAGATTCAAATACGAAGCTAGATCGAGGAAAGGAAAAAGTTCGGGATTAGTAGATTTTTACTGTTTACAAACAAGTATCAAGGTAAGTTCGTGTAACTTGAATTATATTCTTAAATGCTTGAGATTGTATGTTATTGATGTGAATATGATTTGAGTGTTCATTGTATGAAAATTAATGAAACATTGATATATTTGATAAAATGGGAAGAAATCCCGTTTGAATGAAAGGAAAATTCGATGGATCTTTGAAAAGGAATTGATGGTAAAAAGGATCTAGCCCGGACGGGTGATCCTATCCTGATATAGCCCTCCCGAAGAATATGTGTAAAATGGATTTAGCCCGGACGGGTAATCCGAATTAGGGTCTGAATTTAGCCTGGACTGGTAATTCAGATCCAAGCTCATTAGAGTAATTGTCGTTGCAGGGATTTAGCCTGGACTGGTAATCCCGACAATACTCTATGAGTTTATATTGCAGGGGATTTAGCCTAGACTGGTAATCCCACTGCAAGGTTGAGGTTCGCGGGAGTGTGCTCTCTGAAATGGATATGTGCGCACACATGAATATGAATTGACGGACTTGGAATTGTACACTAAAAGTGTACCTCTGAAAATCCATCGAAAATTCCAAGAAATTCAACGGGATAAATATGGAAAAATAACAAGGAAATGGAAATCATGGTATTGACGAGCTCATCAATCATGGTATATATATTATTGATACATGAAAATTATTGTACTAACTTGAATGTTGAGTTTGTGCATATTAGGGTAATAATGCATTGAATGGATATATGGATGTTTATGGTATTGTATTGAAAATATTAGGTAAGTATAATTCTTGTTACATGAGCTTACTAAGCACGAAGTGCTTACCCCGTTTCCTTTTTCCCTGTTTTGTAGTGTTAAGAGCTCGGAACACATCACACTGTCAACCTCAGGATTTCGGTATATAAAGAAACTTTATTTTGGAAATCAATGGCATGTATAAGCTAACAAAGTAAATGTTAACGTGAAATGAATGTAAAGTTAGCCATTAGTATGGTTCACAAACCTAGTTTTAGATATGTGATGACGTTATCTTATAAATATGCATGAATTTATCTTGAAAATATGTTGAATTGATTTGGTTGATGTGGATTGGTCTCGATTTAATATTGCAGGGAAGGTTAGATATTTATAAAGGGGCTATATTGAATATAAAAAAAATTAATTCGTAAATTTCGGTAATGCCTCGTACCCTATTCCGGCAATGAATACGGGTAGGGGTATTACATTTATTGGTATCAGAGCTACGGTTTAGCTGGTTCTAGGACTGATGTAGCAAATACGGGATTAGCTATACATGCCATTTAAAATGTGTTTTTCTTATAGTAATGTCATCCGATCGAGCTCAATCTGAGGAAGCTGGGAGTCATGCTCCGGCTTTAGTACAAAGAGAAGAAACTAGCAGTAGAAGGCCCGAGACAGAGGGTCGAGGGGAGGAGGCAAAAACAGCCTTCTTTCAAATAATGAATGAATGGTTTAATCAATACTTAAGAACTAACCCTGTAGTGCAGCAAGTTCAAGCTCCCCCTCCTGCTCCTCCACCGGTTCCCGAGATCCCACAAGGTATAGGTACTGAATCTGTCAGAAAAGGGAAAGCTCCAGTAGATAAAATTTGAAAATATGGGGCCGAAGAATTTGGAGCAGCAGTTGATGATGATTCCGAACGGGATGAATTCTGGTTAGAAAACACTACTCGGGTTCTGGAAGAATTATCTTGTACACCAGAAGAATGTCTGAAATGTGCCGTCTCACTGCTAAAAGATACAGCTTACCATTGGTGGAATACTAAAGCTTCAGTTGTTTCGAAATAAGAAATTACATGGGAATTCTTTCAGACCGAGTTCAAAAAAATATATCAGCCAAAAGTTCCTTGACCAGAAAAGAAAAGAATTTCTTGAGCTGAAATAGGGAATAGATCAGTATCTGAATATGAAAGAGAATTTGTTCGATTGAGTAAATATGCTCGAGAATAGGTACAGTCAGAAGCTTAAATGTGCAAACGATTCGAAGAAGGGTTGAATGAAGACATTAAGTTACTGATCGGAATTCTTGAAATTCGAGAGTTTGCTACATTGGCAGAGAGAGCTTATAAAGCAGAAGAATTGAGCAAAGAAAAGAAACAGGCTGAGAGGGAAGCTCGAATTTTTAGTAAAAGACCGATGGGAAAATTCTAGTTTTCTGCTACAAAGAAATTGAAGAAATATCAGGATCGTTCTACTTCAGCCATTGGGTATTCGGGCAAAGAGCGAGGTTCTCAACGCACTAATCCAAGGCCTTCTACTCCATCAGTGACTAGTGTTGGCAGTGTTGGCACTCCTAAACCGAGATGCCAGTACTGTAATAAAGCTCATTTTGGTGAATGCCGATTTAAGAGTGGGGCTTGTTACCGATGTGGTTCTTTTGACCATTTCCTCAGAGATTGTCCTGAAAGGGTTGAAAAAGAAGTTGAACATATATCGAAGCCGAGTAATCTAGTTTCGAGGGGCAGACCACCTCGACCATCCGGTAATGTCAGTGGTAGTCGAGGAGCTACAAAAGATACTATAGATAGGCCTGAGGTACGAGCACCTACTAGGACATATGACATTCGTGCCAGAGAAGATGCTTCAGCACCCGATGTTATTACTGGTACATTTTCTTTACTTGATACTGATATTACTGCATTGATTGATCCTAGTTCTACGCATTCATATATATGTGTTAAACTTGCAATTGTTAAAAATTTATCTGTTGAACCTACTAAATTTGTGGTTAAAGTCTCGAACCCCCTGGGCCAGTCTGTGTTAGTGGATAAAATTTGTAAAAATTGTCCACTGATGGTAAGAGGTTATTATTTCCCGGCTGATTTGATGTTACTGCCATTTGATGAATTTGACGTGATATTGGGTATGAATTGGTTAACCCAGCATGATGCGGTAGTAAATTGTAAACAAAAATATATTGTGCTAAAATGTCAGAATGGTGAGTTACTCCGGGTTAAATCTGATCAGACAGAGGGGTTATCTGATATGATTTCAGTAATGGCAGCACAGAGGTATATCAAAAAAAGGTATGATGCTTACTTGGCTTATGTACTTGATACCAAAATATCTGAGTCAAAAATACAGGCAGTTCTAGTGGTATGTGAATTTTCCGATGTGTTTCCAGAGGAATTACCAGGATTGCCACCAGAAAGAGAAGTGGAATTTTCTATAGATATGATTCCGGGAACTACTCCTATCTCCATAGCTCCATATCATATAGCTCCTACAGAATTAAAGGAGTTAAAGACACAGTTGCAAGAGCTTGTTGACAGGGGTTTTGTCCGACTGAGTCATTCACCTTGGGGTGCTCTAGTTCTGTTTGTGAAAAAGAAAGATGGGTATTTGAGATTGTGTATCGACTACCGGCAGCTTAATAAAGTAACCATAAAGAATAAGTACCCGTTACCCCGGATTGATGATTTATTTGATCAGCTGAAAGGTGCTACTATATTTTCAAAGATTGATATTCGTTCAGGTTATTATCAGTTACGGGTAAAGGAGTCAGATGTGCCAAAAACAGCCTTTAGAAGGTACGGGCATTATGAGTTTCTAGTTTTGCCATTTGGGCTAACTAATGCACCTGCAGTATTCATGAATTTGATGAACCGGATATTCAGACCGTACTTAGACAGATTTGTAGTAGTATTCATTGATGATATTTTGGTTTATTCTCGGGATGAAGAAGAACATGCAGAACATTTGAGAATTGTGTTGCAAATTCTATGAGAGAAGCAGTTGTATGCTAAATTCAGTAAATGTGAATTTTGGCTTCGAGAAGTGGGTTTTCTTGGACACATTGTATCTGCCGAAGGCATCAGGGTAGATCTAAGTAAAATCTCAACTATTGTCAATTGGAGTCCACCGAAGAATGTATCTGAAGTTAGAAGTTTCTTGGGTTTAGCTAGTTATTATCAGAGATTTGTACAGGGATTTTCTATGATAGCTTCTCCAATGACTCGATTATTGCAGAAAGATGTAAAGTTCGAGTGGACTGATGAATGTCAACAAAGTTTCAACCGATTGAAAGACCTATTAACGAAAGCACCTGTATTAGTGCAGCCTGAACCGGGTAAGGAATTTGTTATTTACAGTGATGCCTCGTTAAATGGTTTAGGTTGTGTTTTGATGCAAGAAGGTAAAGTAATAGCCTATGCTTCAAGACAACTTAAACCACATGAAAGAAATTACCCAGTACATGATTTTGAATTAGCTGCTATTGTATTTGCGCTGAAGATATGGCAGCATTACTTGTCCGGTGAGAAATGTCATATTTATACTGATCATAAAAGCTTGAAATATTTGATGACACAGAAAGATTTGAATTTAAGACAGCGCAGGTGGCTTGAACTAATAAAGGACTATGATTTGATTATTGATTACCATCCGAGTAAGGCTAATGTTGTAGCTAATGCTTTGAGCCAGAATCTCTGTTTGCTTTACGAGCTATGAATACCCGGTTATCATTGACTGATGATGGTTGAATCTTAGCTGAATTGAGAGCTAAACCAACATTTTTACAGCAAATATGTGAAGCTCAAAAGAATGATGAGAAATTACAGGTTAAACGGGCACAGTGTGAGTCAGGTAATGATTCTGAATTTCAGATTGGTTCTGATTATTGCTTATTATTCAGAGATAGGGTATGTGTACCTCAGAATTCAAAGCTCATACAGAAGATTCTACGCGAGGCCCATAGTAGTACTATGTCTGTACATCCGGGGAGTAATAAAATGTATAATGATCTGAAAAAGATGTACTGGTGGTTGGGAATGAAACGTGATATCTTTGAGTTTGTATCAAGGTGTTTAATATGTCAACAAGTTAAAGCTGAACATCAGATACCTTCGGGGTTACTTCAGCCAATTACTATACCGGAATGGAAATGGAAAAGAATCACTATGGATTTTGTATCGGGACTACCTTTGTCTCCGAGGAAAAAAGATGTTATTTGGGTGATTGTTGATCGATTAACAAAGTCAGCTCACTTTATTCCGGCACGTATGGATTATTCTTTAGATAAACTAGCTGAACTGTACATATCTGAGATTGTCAGGTTACATGGAGTGCTTGTCTCCATTATATAAGATAGAGATCCCCGATTTACGTCTCGTTTCTGGGACAAATTGCAAGAAGCCTTGGGTACTCAGTTGTATTTCAGCACTGCATTTCATCCTCAGACAGATGGTCAATCTGAGCGTGTAATTCAAGTATTGGAAGATATGCTCCGATGTTGTATACTAGAGTTTGAAGGTAATTGGGAGAGGTATCTACCTTTGATTGAATTTGCTTACAATAACAGTTATCAGTCTAGTATTAAAATGGCTCCGTATGAAGCTTTGTATGGTAGAAAATGTAGAACACCGTTATATTGGACAGAGCTCAGTGAAAGGAAGATACATGGGGTTGATTTGATTCGGGAAACAGAAGAAAAAGTAAAGGTTATTCGAGATAGTCTAAAAGCAGCTTCCGATCGTCAAAAATCATATACCGCCCTTAAGCGAAAAGAGATTGAATTTCAAGTTGGTGACAAAGTATTTCTGAAAGTGTCTCCTTGGAAGAAAGTTCTTCGATTCGGTCGAAAGGGTAAATTGAGTCCAAGATTTATCGGGCCCTATGAAATCATAGAAAGAATTGGACCGGTCGCTCATCGATTGGCATTACCACTGGAACTTGATAGAATCCATAATGTTTTTCATGTATCTATGTTACGACGATATCGATCAGATCCTTTACATGTTATTTCTCCGATAGAAGTAGAGATTCAACCGGATATGACTTACAGTGAAGAACCGGTCAAGATATTGGCACGGAGACAAAAGAGCTTAGAAATAAAAAGATAAATTTGGTGAAAGTATTGTGGCAAAAGGACGGGATTGAGGAAGCAACATGGGAACCGGAGGAGGCAATGAGGAAACAATACCCAAACCTCTTTACTGGTAAGATTTTCGAGGACGAAAATCCTTAAAAGGGGGGGAGAGTTGTAATGGCCTAAATTCAAGGTTATCGGAACAATGGTTTCGTAACCATAGATCCGATTTAAAGAGAAATTTATTTCAATATTTTTGCTTGAAAATTGATATGATAGGAAAATCGTATGAAAATATTGATAGGAAAATTTTATCGATTTAGTAATTAGTTAGAAAAAGAAATTATTGAAGAAATTGAGTAAAATAAGGTATCGGGACCTCTATCTCGTAAAACCGAGTTGAAAATAATTTTATAAATATTTATGAAATGTTATTAATGTGGTATTAAAATTTCGTTAGGAAATTTTAATGTTTGGGTAGTCAATTAAATGAAAAAGACTAAATTGTAATAGGTTTAAAAGTTGCTAGAGTGATTAAATAGCTTAAGAGTCTAATGAGAAAGGATTTAAAAGGAAATTAGACCCAAAATTTATTTGGGCTGGACGGCAAGGGTATGAAATCAGCAGAAAAATTGATAAATTAAGGGTAAAATTGGAATATTGCAAAATTAACTAAATAAAACTAGGACTAAATAGGAAATATCTAGATTTCTCTTCATTTCTCTTCAATTCCAGCAGCTAAAAACGCCCTAGGAGGGTTCTCTAAGCTGGTATTTCATAATTTTTGCACCAAGTGAGTTAATCCTTGCATTTTTCTTGTAATTTTTGTGTTTCTAAGACTTTTACAACTAGGTCCTACTATTAAATTCATTAGTTTTTGATTTCATGGATGAAATTGAAAGTCACCATGGTTGAGTGCTGTAAGTTTATGATGAAATAGAATGAAATTAAAGCTTTAATTTGTTTATGAGATGATTTTATTAGGCAATTTCAATGGAAATTGATTTTTAGGACCTAATTGTGAAAATGTTTGGAATTAAAGTCTATTGCTGAAATTCTGATTCCTAAAGGTTGTAAACTAGTTTAAGGTGATAGAATAAAATGTTAATTGAGAAAAATCAGCTCACTTGAGAGGCTAATTGAGTAGGGACGAAATTATCATTTATTAAAAGCTTAGGGGGAAAATGGTAATAAACAGCATGCACTAAAACAGTTTGGACAGCAGCAGTAGACTAACTTTGAAAAATCACTAAAAATTGTAGGAATCGAATTAGAAGATGAACAAAATATGGAATTAAAGCTTATTGAGTCTAGTTTCTCATAGAAGAAATATTGTAAACAATGGATTTGTAAATTTTGAGATATAATGAATTTTGTGAGACAAGGTCAGAATGAATTCGGGTTCCCCTGTTCTGACTTTGAAAAATTATAAAAAAATTGAATAAAAATAATTAGGGACTTAAATTTATATGTATAGAATTATGAATGATTCTATTTTTAACAAAAACAAACGATAACATCATTTGAATTCTGTATAAATAGATAATTTATTTTTAGTGAAGAAGGGTCAGAACCATTAGACAACAGAACAGGGGTGAATTTGAATAAGAAACTGTACTGATTAGATAAACTAAAAATTCTGAAAATTTTATGGTAAAATATATATGAGTCTAGTTTCAGGGAAAATTAACGGATCTTAATTTGGAGTTCCGTAGCTCAAGTTATAAATAATTTAGTGACTATGACTCAAGTAGACAGCTTTGAATGAACTATAAATAATAGTTGAATTATAGAGAATGTTGCATATGAACATGAAATGTATTAAATTGATAATTAAATTTATTTATTTAGATCCAGAAGATTCAAATACGAAGCTAGATCGAGGAAAGGAAAAAGTTCGAGATTAGTAGATTTTTACTGTTTACAAACAAGTATCAAGGTAAGTTCGTGTAACTTGAATTATATTCTTAAATGCTTGAGATTGTATGTTATTGATGTGAATATGATTTGAGTGTTCATTGTATGAAAATTAATGAAACATTGATATATTTGATAAAATGGGAAGAAATCCCGTTTGAATGAAAGGAAAATTCGATGGATCTCTGAAAAGGAATTGATGGTAAAAAGGATCTAGCCCGGACGGGTGATCCTATCCTGATATAGCCCTCCCGAAGAATATGTGTAAAATGGATTTAGCCCGGACGGGTAATCCGAATTAGGGTCTGAATTTAGCCTGGACTGGTAATTCAGATCCAAGCTCATTAGAGTAATTGTCGTTGCAGGGGATTTAGCCTGGACTGGTAATCCCGACAATACTCTATGAGTTTATATTGCAGGGGATTTAGCCTAGACTGGTAATCCCACTGCAAGGTTGAGCTTCGCGGGAGTGTGCTCTCTGAAATGGATATGTGCACACACATGAATATGAATTGACGGACTTGGAATTGTACACTAAAAGTGTACCTCTGAAAATCCATCGAAAATTCCAAGAAATTCAACGGGATAAATATGGAAAAATAACAAGGAAATGGAAATCATGGTATTGACGAGCTCATCAATCATGGTATATATATTATTGATACATGGAAATTATTGTACTAACTTGAATGTTGAGTTTGTGCATATTAGGGTAATAATGCATTGAATGGATATATGGATGTTTATGGTATTGTATTGAAAATATTAGGTAAGTATAATTCTTGTTACATGAGCTTACTAAGCACGAAGTGCTTACCCCGTTTCCCTTTTCCCTGTTTTGTAGTGTTAAGAGCTTAGAACACATCACACTGTCAACCTCAGGATTTCGGTATATAAAGAAACTTTATTTTGGAAATCAATGGCATGTATAAGCTAACAAAGTAAATTTTAACGTGAAATGAATGTAAAGTTAGCCATTAGTATGGTTCACAAACCTAGTTTTAGATATGTGATGACGTTATCTTATAAATATGCATGAATTTATCTTGAAAATATGTTGAATTGATTTGGTTGATGTGGATTGGTCTCGATTTAATATTGCAGGGAAGGTTAGATATTTATAAAGGGGCTATATTGAATATAAAAAAAAATTAATTCGTAAATTCTGGTAATGCCTCGTACCCTATTCCGGTAATGAATACGGGTAGGGGTATTACAGGGATAAAATCAACCCATCTAACCCTACACACCATAGAGTACCGTAGTGCGGCACATGTTATAAGTATGTAGTTTAGCTGCCAGATAACAGGCTTATGAAGCCTTACAGTAACTTCATTCTTTTTATCAAACCCACCCCGATACTATGCATCATACAATAATGGCATGCTAAAATGCAGATTAACAAACATATACTCATAATCAGAACAGATCATATATACATACTAAGTGTACATGTTATCCCATACATTACAATATCATATAACAAAACAGGGGTCTAAGAAATGCTTACTGACCCTACGACACGTCACAGTCGTCTTGGGCGACCCATGCAACCTTACAGTACATTTCAGAAAAATGGTCTCACACGCCCATGTGGCATGCCCGTGTGAGCCATATCACACAGCCTGGCCCAAATTTCCACAGACCTGTGTGGTTCACACGTGTGGCCCACACGGCCCAATTAACCGAGCTCGTATCTCGCACACTATTTACCAGCCATCACACAGTCGTGTCCGTCACGCCCGTATAGTGCATGCACGGCCTGGTTCGTCGACCATACGCCCGTGTACTGTCACACGGCCTACCACACGGGCGACCACATGCCCATGTAGCATCGACAGAATCGTTTTCAGTTTTCGTTGATTCTCGTTTTCTGTGCAATTGGAGTACATACCTGTTACGATTCGATGCTTAAACGATCCTTGAGCATTACAGAAGATATATTAGACCAATATATCGCTCAGTTAATTCCCTCACTTCAACATCCAATCAAGACTCCCAACTGTAAACCGGGCAACTAAGCCAAAAACAATTCGAGAAACTTACTGCGACGAAAATGATAACCAGTAGTGATGCGGTCGTTGAGAGCACCAAAAATATCCTATTCCCTGTAAAATAATGAAAAAGAAATAGTAAAGGGGAAGTAGGGTCGAATCCTCAGGGACCGGATTATACGAATGCTTGTCTCTCGAAATCCTGGGCAGAATCGTGCCCAAGGAAACCTCCGTTCCTAGAAAAAAAATAAAAAACAAAATTTAAGAATTAATTTTGGAAGCGAAAATAAAATAAAAACAGAATTTAAAGTTTACTGAAATTATGATTACGAAAATAATAAAAATAACAAAGAGAGTTTTAAGAGAAAAGAAATTCTTATGGGAAAGTTCCAGCCTCCGGTTGTCTCATTCCGACTTGGGCTCAATCCTTGGCTTTTGGATGATCCTTCTCGACTCAAGTAAGCCAGTTATAGTGGAAGAGGACACCTACGACCACCAGCTCCAAAGATTAGATTTATGATTTTTAGGGAACCTGACTCTAGCCAGTAATCTATGCTAGATCAACGCTTCTCAATGGCGAATCCCATGCCATTTTGTCTCTTTAGCTCGCCAACCTCTGACGCAGTAAGTTAATGAACCGACTATGCAGTCCTTCCAAAACATACAAAGCGGCCGCCTTTGCATATGCTGAAAAGCTTACTTCTTAAGGGCCATGGACAGAAACGTCAGCCCGTAGTGCGGAGAAACGATGAAAACTTGGCGAGAAGGCTAAGTACGGATTCTAGGCCTCAAGAACCCTTTTTAGGGAAATATTGACAACTTTTGGCTAGAAGGGTTTTTTAGTGGCTCATAATAATGGAGGGAAAGCAAATAAATAAAAATATGGAAAAAGAAATTTTATTGAAAAGAAATATGAAAGAACAAAAGACTTTTGGGGGAGAGTGTTTACATAAAAAGATGCCCCCAAATAGAGTCACTTCACCCCCTATTTATAGTGCTAGGGAGATAGTCTAATTGAACTTAAATTTTAAAAAGATAAATACATTTAATTAAAGATAAACAAAGATAATTAAAATAAAATCCTAAATTTGAATAATCCTAATAATTATCTTAATATTAATTATCCTAATAGAATAAAATAAAATAGAGTCTTCCAAAATAAAATCTCTTCTATTTGCTTTTAAGTCCTTGTGCTTTCCATGTTCGCACTTTTGGCACCATATTTGTCCCACGTTGCATATTGGCCCATTTAATCTCCAAATTGACGCTTTTTCCCTTGAATTTATTTTTCGCCTCCAATTTAGTCCCTAAAAGATAAAAAGACATAAATAGCTCAAATTAGTAGGCTCAAGCTCAAAATAAACACATGATTAATATATAAAAACACGTCATTTTAGAGTATTATCAAATTCCCCCTACTTAGCCCATACTTGCCCTCAAGTATGGTTCCTATCGACTGTGAAAGCTAGATTCTGCCATAAAAGAAATACCACTCCAAAGTTTCATAAAAATTAGTTAAAAACGCATATGAAAATAAAGAGACCTCTAAGCTTGCTTTAAGTAAAACAGAAAAAGCATTCCAATTATTTCACACAAAAATTAAGATCGACTTGAGTTATGCCATTTAGGTAAATTACCAAACCTACTAAGACACCTTAATTATTTCCTCCTTTAGTCCCCGAAGTGCAACTTTATTAGTACTTATTTTTTTCTTCTTTTTTTTTTCCTTTTTTGATTTTTTGATTTTGATTTTAAATTTTATTATTATTTATTTACTTAGGAATATATTAAACCTTTTGACGCGAAGAGAGATGACAACCCAAGCACCCCACCCCGGTTACTCAGCCCAACATACTCCTAAAATTATTTATTTCCGGTTAGCGGAGTTTTACCCAACACGTCACACAACCTTTTGACGCGAAGTAGAATGACAACCCAAGCACCCTACCCCGGTTACTCAGTCAGTCACGATTTGAGCCATACTCATAACCTCGGCTAGCGGAGTTTCACTTGTCACATCACATAACCTTTTGACGCGAAGTAGAATGACAACCCAAGCACCTTACCCCGGTTACTCAGTCAGTCATGATCTAAGCTGTACTCATAACCATGGAAAACATTTATTAAAAATTAAACGATATTTAAAATTCTTGAGAACTCAAGAAAGAAAAAAAAATTAAGTGTCAAAAATAAGTTTCAATAATCACCTAATAGCCATGAACATTAATTAAGCATGCAATCATTTTAAGTGTTCACTTTATATTAAACTTGATCAATTTTACGAAAAGCAAGATAGAATTAACCCTATTAATCACAATTATTTTTAGCCTAATAAAAATAAAACAGTGGAGATGGAATCGATTATGGGAAAAATCATAACTTCCTTAGAAGGTAAGAATCATGCATGAAAGTCAAACAGTAGGCAATTCCTGGTAAAATCTTGGGCATGAAAAGCAGCAGGATATTCTTAAAATAAATAGGCAGAAACGAGCACAAAACAACAACAACAACAATATGACAGCAAAAATAGCAGATAATAACAGTAACAACGAAGAATGCCTCCCCCCACTTAAAACACATAGTCCTCGATGTGAAAGTAAAAGGAAAACAAATAGGTGGAGAACAAAAAAAAGTTTAGAAAAACTCCCCATGTAGTTACCGTCGGTTGGCGCACACGGTGGAGAAGAAGATGGCGAAGCGGCAAGAGGTGGAGACGGGGTGGGTGATGTGTGCAATGTTGGTCCGGTTTCGGGTTCTCACCATGGTGGCTAAGAAATCGGCGGTGGGTGGTGGAGGAGAAAGGAGTCGGCGGTTATGGAGAAATTTGGGGGAAAAAATGTAAGGTTTGGGGGTTTTATTTGCTGAAAAGGGGTGTTTGGCTGCAGGTTTTGGGGATTCTAACGATGGAATAGGACTGTTTGGCTGCAGAGATATAACATTCTGGGCTGGAATAGAACTGTTTGGTACCATGGATAGGGTTTTTTTGGTGCACACTTTCTGTCTTTTTTTTTCTTCGTATTTTCGCTCCATTTCACCTGGATGGAAGAAGAGAAATTTATTAATATTTAAATAAAATAAAATAAAATAATAAATAATAAATAATAAAAGAAAAAAATAAATAAAAAGAAAAAGAAAGATTGGGTTGCTTCCCAACAAGCGCTTGTTTAACGTCGCTAGCTTGACGCCTCAACTAGTATTGGTGCTGTTCCAGCTGAATTCTTTTGTTCTTATGAGCTTGGAAATTCTCATTTTTTAACACATCCACCATATTTGGGTTTAATCGTCCTTGCGCCTCTTTCTTTGGTTCCGTATTTTCCTCCAAGGGGCTGATCCCTTTTAAGTCGGCAATGGTCTCATCATTCTCCAAAAATGTGCATTTGAGATGTTCAGGAAGTAGATTTAATTTCAGATCTGGTGCCTGCACAACAGGAGGTAGAAGTTTAGTATTCATGGGAGCCAATAATTTATTAACAGATTCAAAATCATCAAACATCATTTTAGGTTTATCTCCATAAGATGGCTCAAAAGTTTTTTCTACTGATGAGTCAATTATGTCGACACGGTTTACGTCCAAGACTTCACTTGGGTGACTAATAGTGCTATAAACGTTAAACTTCACAATCTCCCCGTCAAACTCCATCGTGAGGGTTCCGCTTCGTACATCAATCTTAGTATTAGCAGTACTAAGGAAAGGTCGCCTCAACAAGATGTCTGAAGATCCAGGAGCGTTATCCTCCTCCATCTTTATCACATAAAAATCTGCAAGGAAGATAAGCCCATTGACTTTGACTAATACGTCCTCGAGGACCCCTTCGGGATGCACAATGGACCTGTCTGCCAACTGAATGGTAACACCTGTCTTTGTCAAAAAACCCGCGTTAAGTGATTAATAAATAGAATAAGGCATTATATTTATGGAGGCCCCTAAATCACACATAACCTTCTTAATTCCCAAATGGCCAATTTTGTATGGAATAGCGAACATACCCCTATCTTTGCATTTAACTGGCATTTTTTGCTGTAGAACTGCGGAAACATTCTCACCAACACTTACCTTTTTATTACCTGTTAGTTTTTGTTTGTTGGTGCAAAGTTCTTTGAGGAACTTGGCATACCGCGGAATCTGTCTAATGGCATCTAACAGTGGTAAGTTGATCTCAACATTCCTGAATGTTTCGAGGATCTCCTTGTCTTCCTTACTTTTTCGACACTGATTTAATCGTCCTTGGAATGGAGGTTGGATTTTCGGCAGTGGGGGTTTCGCTCGGATCTATTCGTCGTATCCTGGAGTTTCCTGGGCGATTTCTTGACCAAGATTCTTGCCAGAAACTGGTTCCAGGACCTTCCGCTTCGTAACGTTACTGCATTCGCATTCTGCCTCGGGTTTGGTTCTGTTTGTGATGGCAGTTTCCCTTGAGAGTTTAATTTCTCAATAGATGTGGTCAACTCCCTTGTGGATGCTTCGGTTTTCTGCTGAAAACCCTTCATTTCTCTTTGGAAATTGAGAGTTTGCTATTGAAAATCAAGGACATTAGTTGCTATTTTATTGACCAAAGTTTCTAGAGAATTACCTGAATCTTGTAACTGTTGTGGGACTCGATTTTGGTATGGCTGGTTATATTGTGGATTAGCCCCATAACTAAAATTAGGGTGGTCCCTCCATCCTGGGTTGTAGGTATTGGCGTAAGGGTCGTATCGTCTTTGTGGTGGCTCAGGAAAATTTCCCACAACATCTAAATGGGCCATAGAATATTCACACAGACTAGGACACTCATCAGTCGTATGTTCAGGTGTAGCACATATTCCACATACTCGGGCTGGTTTCGATTTTTCTGTAACAAGGGAATTCACAATATTAGTAAGTTTATCAAGTCTATCTTCAATGGTAGAATTACTTAGCTGGTGAACCCTTCTAGGGGGTTCAGGATTGGCTCGAAATTGCTGGGAATTCGCAGCCATTGTGGAGATTAAGTCTCTTGCTTGTTGTGGAGTCATGTTGACTAACGCTCCTCCACTCGCGGCATCTACCATATTCATCTCCATGGGTTGCAAGCCTTCATAAAAGTACTGAAGCAAAAACTGTTTCGTTATACCGTGTTATGGGCAACTTGCACACAACTTCTTAAATCGCTCCCAATAGTCGTATAGAGTCTCTGCGTCTTTTTTCCTTATGCCCACAATTTCTCTTCATAACTCAGCCGCTCGTGATGCAGGGAAAAACCTGTTAAGGAATAAACGAGATAGATCAGCCCAAGTTGTAATAGATCCAGGAAGTAAATAAAATAACCATTCCCTGGCTGAATCTGCTAGGGAAAAAGGGAAAGTGCGTAATTTAATTTGAACCTCAGTTACCCCCTGAGGTTTCATACTTAAACTAACCATATGGAATTCTTTTAAATGCTTGTGGGGGTTTTCATTTTGTAACCCACGGAAAGTTGGCAGTAGCTGAATCAAGCCTGACTTTAATTTAAAATCAATATCCATAGTAGGATACGTGATGCATAGTGGCGGTTGTTCTGTCGGCGCTTCGGCCAGTTGCCGAATTGTCTGAGGCATAAGTTGAGGTGTTAAATTAGGGTTTTCGTTAACCCTAGTGTTCAGCACTTCTTCAGGGGAATCGACTTCTTCTTCTTTACTTTCTAACGTTTGAGTAGGGTTTTCGTTAACCCTAGACTCTACTTCGTCGTCGATTCTAATTTCTGGCGGTGGATTGCTTTGAGTTCCAACCACCACTGACTGTTTTTTCCTTAGTTTTGTTTCCTTTCGATTAGCTTTCGCAGTCTTTTCGATTTCTGATTCGAACGCAAGAGTACCTGGAGCAGATCTGGTCATAGAAAACAAAGAAAAACAAGATTAGTATCTTGCCGATCCCCGGCAACGGCGCCAAAATTTGATGCGATCGTTGAGAGCACCAAAAATATCCTATTCCCTGTAAAATAATGAAAAAGAAATAGTAAAGGGGAAGTAGGGTCGAATCCTCAGGGACCAGATTATACGAATGCTTGTCTCTCGAAATCCTGGGCAGAATCGTGCCCAAGGAAACCTGCGTTCCTGGAAAAAAAACAGAATTTAAGAATTGATTTGGAAGCGAAAATAAAATAAAAACAGAATTTAAAGTTTACTGAAATTATGATTACGAAAATAATAAAAATAATAAAGAGAGTTTTAAGAGAAAAGAAATTCTTATGGGAAAGTTCCAGCCTCCGGTTGTCTCATTCCGCCTTGGGCTCAATCCTTGGCTTTTGGATGATCTTTCTTGATTCAAGTAAGCCAGTTATAGTGGAAGATGACGCCTACGACCACCAGCTCCAAAGATTAGATTTACGATTTTTAAGGAACCTGACTCTAGCCAGTAATCTATGCTAGATCAACGCTTTTCAATGGCGAATCCCACGCCATTTTGTCACTTTGGATCGCCAACCTCTGACGCAGAAAGTTAACGAACCGACTATGCAGTCCTTCCAAAACATACAAAGCGGCCGCCTTTGCATATGCTGAAAAGCTTACTTCTTAAGGGCCATGGACGGAAGCGTCAGCCCGCAGTGCGGAGAAACAATGAATACTTGGCGAGAAGGCTAAGTACGGATTCTAGGCCTCAAGAACCCTTTTTGGGGAAATATTGACAACTTTTGGCTAGAAGGGTTTTTTAGTGGCTCATGATAATGGAGGGAAAGCAAATAAATAAAAATATGAAAAAAGAAATTTTATTGAAAAGAAATATGAAAGAACAAAAGACTTTTGGGGAAGAGTGTTTACAGAAAAAGATGCCCCCAAATAGAGTCACTTCACCCCCTATTTATAGTGCTAAGGAGATAGTCTAATTGAACTTAAATTTTAAAAAGATAAATACATTTAATTAAAGATAAACAAAGATAATTAAAATAAAATCCTAAATTTGAATAATCCTAATAATTATCTTAATATTAATTATCCTAATAAAATAAAATAAAATAGAGTCTTCCAAAATAAAATCTCTTCTATTTGCTTTTAAGTCCTTGTGCCTTCCAAGTTCGTACTTTTGGCACCATATTTGTCCCACGTTGCATATTGGTCCATTTAATCTCCAAATTGACGCTTTTTTCCTTGAATTTACTTTTCGCCTCCAATTTAGTCTCTAAAAGATAAAAAACATAAATAGCTCAAATTAGTAGGCTCAAGCTCAAAATAAACACATGATTAATATATAAAAACACATCATTTTAGAGTATTATCAAGTAGTCACACATAGGTGCCTGAGTTAACACAGTTTTGAGCTTCTCAAAGCTCTCCTATTGTGCATCAGTCCACACAAAAGGAACTCCCTTGCGCAATTACTTAGTCATCTGAGCAGCAATCAAAGAGAACCCTTTTACGAAACGTCGATAATATCTTGTTAGTCCCAGAAAACTACGAATTTCTGACACATTCTTCAGTTGTTTTCAACTCAACACAGCCTCAATCTTATGAGGATCCACACGAATCCCCTTCGCAGAAACCACATGTCCTAGAAATATCACTTCCCGCAGCCAGAACTCACACTTGCTGGACTTCGCATACAACTGTTTCTCGCGAAGAATCTGAAAAACCACCCTGAGATGCTCATCGTGCTGATCCTCTGTTTTAGAATACACCAAGATATCATTAATGAATACCACTATGAACTAATCTAAGTAGGGTTGGATCACACGGTTCATCAAGTCCATGAATGCCGCTGTTGCATTAGTTAACCCAATGGGTATAACTAGGAACTCGTAGTGTCCATAACGAGTCCTAAATGCTGTCTTATGCACATTGGTCTCCTTTACTCTCAATTGATGATAACCTGACTGCAGATCAATCTTAAAAAACACTGAAGCCCCTCTGAACTGGTTGAACAAGTCATCTATCCTCGGAAGTGGGTATTTATTCTTAATTGTTAACTTGTTTAGTTGACGGTAGTTGATACACATCCTCATTGTACCGTCCTTTTTCTTCACAAATAGAACCGGTGCTCCCCACGAAGACACATTGGGACGAATAAACCCACGATTTAATAGCTCCTGAATCTGGGCCTTAAGTTCTGTCAGCTCTTTTGGTGCCATTCGAAAAGAGGCGATAGACACCGAAGCTGTGCTCGGAACCAGCTCCATCCCAAACTCCACCTTACGGTTTGGAGGTAATCCCGGTTGTTCTTCTGGGAAAAAATCTAGAAAGTCCCTCACCATCCGGATGTCCTTAACCGAAGAGTCTTAGAATCAGCAATACTGATATAAGCCAAGTATGCCTCACACCCCTTTCTTACTGACTTATCTTCTACTAATGCAGATATCACATTAGTCAGATAATCTAATCGTTCCCCAATCGCGACTACTTCAATACCTTCCTTGATTCTTAGAACAATCCTTTTTGCAGCACAATCCAGACTCACTCAGTGTTTAACCAACCACTCCATACCCAAAATCAGATCAAACTTCCCAAATAGAAGCTCCATCAGATCAGCCAGAAATACAGTCCCTTGGACCTCTAACAGAACGTCTCTAAACAGTTTATTAACTCTAACAGACTGCCCCAACGGACTCACTACTGTTATTTCACTAAAAGTGCTCTTAAATGGTAACTCTAAGGTCTTAGACAACGTACTAGCTACGTAAGAATGTGTAGAGTCAATATCTATCAATGCAAAGTAAGTTACATTAAAAATTAAAAATGTACCAGTGATAACGTCCGGAGTATCTCGGTCCTTACGACGACATGCAGCATAAACCAATGTAGGCTATCTTGCCTCAGTCGATCCAGCACCTCTGCCCGGTGCTCTCTACCCTCGGCCCACATTGTTACCACCCCTAACCTAACCTTGGCCCCTAAGTGGCTGCTGAACTACCCTTTGCGACTATGCAGTCTCAATGGTCGGAGCTTGCATCTGATTAATCCTCAATGGACAGTCTTTAACACGGTGCTCAGTAGACCCACATCTAAGACAAGCTCTAGTAGCCCTTCAACACTCGCCCGGGTGGCGCCTATTATAGTGCTGACAAATCGTCATCTCAGAAGGTCTAACAGTAGGCCCAACTCTCACGGGCCCATCAGACCTTGCCTTTTTTCTAGGCCTCAACTCAAAATTCAAAGGCTCTGCATCCCTCTTAGCCTTCCTTCTATCTCGGTTTTGACACTCAGTGCGCTTTACTTCCTCAGCAATCTTGGCCTTCTTGACCAACACAGTAAACTCACGCTCCCTCTGCAGAGCTATCAGCATTCTCAAGTTATCCCTAACGCCGTCCTTAAAACGGACACAGCACTCATACTCCGTCGCCACCAAGCCTCGCGCATAACGGCTCATTCTCAGAAACTCGGCCTCATATGCGGCCACTGAACGATCTCTCTGAGTAAGATTAAAGAACTCCTGCCTCCTAACGTCAATATAACTGGCCCCCACATATTTGCCCTGGAAAGCCGTCTTAAACAAATCCCATGATAACCGGTCGGGCTGAGTGACCTCTTTAACCGTCAACTACCACTGATACACTTCATCGCGAAGCAATGAAATAGCCCCATTGAGCTTTTTCTCAGCAGAAAAATCCAGAGCGTCCATAATGCGCTCCATGGCCTCCATCCAGTATTTGGTCACATTAGGAGCAACTCCAGCGATGCCCCTAAATACCTCAGCCCAATTGGACCGAAGTAGTTCTGTAACTAACCCACGGCCCCCAGAAACAGTGTTGGGCCCATCGACCTTCTCCATAATTTGTAGCATAGCTTGGGACAGTGCGTCGTCCCCAACCGCATGATCTTGAGACCCAGACCCAATCTCTATCGCAGGTGATACTAGCGTCTCATTGGTATCCAAATTCGGAATCGTATCAGATGCGAATGACTCAACTCGAGCCCTTCTACGGCCTTTACCTCGACCTCTAGTACCCCGTTCACGAGTACCACATGAGCTTATCATAATTTCGAATTAATCTGTATTAAAAATTTTATGCAAATCAGTTTACAATTTCGATATTTGTTAATAGATATTTTATGCAGTAAAGTTACCAGAGTATTCAGAGTCTGTTATCGCAAATCGCAGTTTACTACGGTTTTCAGTCTATACTACCTAGAGTGTTTCTATAAAGTCTACTACCTACAGTAGTTTCATAACATACTAACAGTATTTTCAGACAGATCCAAATAAAATTTCAATATATTCTAAGCTTGCTTTCAGACAATTCTAAATAAAGTTTTAGAAACTTACAGGAACGGCACCGGAGACTCAGTGTACCACGGTTTATCAAAAATATTTCAGATCGTTTTGCAAATCGTTTCTTAAAAACCAAATTTAAAACTCAATCCACAGCTTAGTTTTGCAACCTGACTCTGATACCACTAAATGTAATACCCTGAACCCGGATTAGACGTTACGGTCGAATTCAGTAATGTCACATGAAAGTGTTTTTGGAAAACCGTTTCAATACATAAAAATCGTTCCAATTATTATCCTTTACTTAGTTTGAAAAAACCGTTTAATTATTAATTGGCTCGAAAACATTTCTTAATATGCGAAGCTTTAAAATCCCAACTACTCTTGGTGTTGTTTAACTTACGAAAACCTTAGTTAATTTTAGAAAAACATGTTTAGCCGCTGCAGATTATATTCTAAAATTACAGTTTAAAAACCCAAATTAATCAAAAGTCCAAGTCCATAATTATAAGAAATATCCCAAAAATAGTAATAGAATAACGTGATAGAGTATTTAAACATAACCCATGAGTAAATGGCCGTGGTCACCGTCGAGTCTTTTACTGCACCGATCCACTTACTGTTGGGGATTGCCTACACAGATAAACAAATAAAGGGGGTGAGTTTTTGCAAACTCGATGTATGCATCCCCACAGTCCAGCATGCATACAATCAGATAACAAAATACAGTCATAATTCAGGCCTGAACCCTTACCGTATTGGTGTGGGCTATAGCCCACTCAGAAACAGAATCAGTTACAACTTAGGGCCTTAGTACATCTTAGATATAGCATGCATAACAGATCAGAATAACAGAAACATGCCCACCAACCCTGCAAACCAACTCCATCCAACTCAACACACCATGTGAGGATAAAATCGACCCACCCATCCCTACACTCTAAATTTAGGGATAAAATCAACCCATCTAACCCTATATACCATAGATTACCATAGTGCGGCACATGTTATAAGTATGCAGCTTAGCTGCCAGATAACAGGCTTATGAAGCCTTACAGTAACTTCCTTCTCTTCATCGAACCCACCCAATGCTATGCATCATACAAGAATGGCATGCTAAAATGCAGATTAACAGACATATACTCATAATCAAAACAAATCATATATACGTACTAAGTGTACATGTTATCCCATACATTACAATATCATATCACAGAACATGGGTCAAAGAAATGCTTACCGACCCTACGACAGGTCACAATCGTCTTAAGCGACCCGTGCAACCTTAAAGAACATTTCAAAAAAATGGGCTCACATGCCTATTTGGCCTGCCCGTGTGGGCCCACACGCTCATGTGGCCCACACGGCCCAAATTAGCCTTGGCTGTAGGGATCACACGGCCTGGCCCAAATTCTTTCACGCCTGTATGGTTCATCCGTGTAGGTCCATACACCGGTGTGGCCTACACGGCCTAATTGACTGAGCCCGTGTCTCGTATATGGCCTACCAGCCATCACACGGCTGTATCCGTCATGCCTGTGTCGTGCGCGTACGACCTAGTTCGTTGACCACATCCCCGTGTACTGTCACACGGCCTACCACACGGGCAACCACACGTCCATGTAGCATTGACATAATCGTTTTTGGCTTTCGTCGATTCTCATTTTCTATGCAATCGGAGTACACACCTTTTACAATTCAATGCTTAAACGATCCTCGAGCATTATAGAACTTATATTAGACTAATATATCACTTAGCTAATTCCCTCACTTCAACATCCAATCAAGACTCCCAACTGTAAACCTGACAACTAAGCCAACAACGATTTGAGAAACTTACTGCGACGAAAACGATAACCAGCAGTCACACCCAGGAAACTCGATTAAAACCTTCGAACAGTACCTAACTAAGAGCAAAAACAAAACCTTTCATTATTCACTTAATCAGAATATAACTAAAACGACCATAATGGACTTACTGAAATTTCGATGAAAATGATGTGCAGGAAGAAAGTTGAAGAAGGATCAAAACAAGAAAAGAGCAAAACGAAAGCAAGGGAAAGGAGAAACGGCAGCAAGGGAAAGGAGAAGAAAACGATAGAGATAGCAAAAGAGGGAAAACGCACAGGTTTTGGAAAAACAAAACTGAAAGAATACTCGATAACTACCGCTAATCCCTTCTCTCCACCAACCAGCATTTTATTGAAACTCAAACTCCTACACGGCACTAGCAGCAAAATGTAAATCCCTTGTTCGAACAAAGATTCAAACCCTAGACTGTCCAATCACTAAACACTTCACTTAACCATTAGACCAGCAGGCCCATTTTTGCATATTTTAATAAACCAATACTTATAAGTCTACTAACCAAAGGTAAGGCTTTATTCAAACAAAAACCAAAATTTGCAAAAGTTAGGGCTTGAACTTGGGACCTCACACACACACCCAGAACACTTAACTACTGAAGCAGATACACATTTGTGTTAAATAATTATGGAAACAAATTTATAAAATTTGGGGCGTTACACTGATAATATTATTACTAACTATCTTAGCAGATCTTATGGATAGAGGTAAAAAACCTCTAGAACAAGTTGGAGAATGGACCATAGTCCATAAAAAGCCTAACAAAGGGAAATCAATAACTACTAGTCAAGGATTTATTAAGACATCTCCACAGCCATCATTCTATTCTAACCAAGGATATTATATTCTTTATCCAATGGTAAGACCACCAGTTGGATCTCAATTATTTTCTACACCAAGTATGGTAAGCCAATACCCTTGGTCCCAAGATACAAATTCGGCATTTCAAGCCAGTTATGCCGAAATGATCAAAAGAGCAGAAAATTTGTTGAAACAACAACAAATTCCAGAAATAAAATATTTTTATAATCCAGGATTATCAAGTGAAATTTATAATTTTATCAATGAAATATGGAAAACCCATATTTTAGAACAAAGAGATAATTTTAGAAGAGCTCTTACAAAGCTTTCACAATTCTTAATTGAAAAAACAACTAAAGAAATTGAAGCTCATGAATTATTATTAAAATCTATTTTATATAGAGATTGGGAAGAGCTTGATATAGAATATATGGATATTAAGGAGATAAACAATCTTCTTGATATATTTTTAATATTTTATTCATAAAGGAACAAATAGTCCTATTATGAATAAAGTATTTAGAATATGTTTATATAAGAAAGTCAGAAAAATTTTACCAATAGAAATTTTTGCAAAAATAAATAGAGTCATTTGCAATCAACAAACTCAATTTGAAAAGACTTTTTCTGAATACTTTTTACAAGCATATGTTTTTATGAATGAATTAGGAGAAGAAACTCCTACTATAAAGTTTAGACTTGATCACGAACCATTTGATATAAGCAGTATTGAATAGGGCTTTGTTAAAGAAATAGTGTTCAAAATTTTTTCTTTTAATTTATTAAAAGATTTTCCTGTAATTATTAAGTCTATATTATCAAAAATAGTAAATCAAGACGATTTCTATTATTATTTCTATATTCAAATGAGTAGCCTTATTGGTATTGCTGAAAAAGAAAGATTTTATCAATCATATCAAATTTGGATTATTCAAAGAAGAATGATTGGAAGTCCCAAGTTATCAGTTGTCAAAGAAGATAAAGAACACTTGACAAAAAACATTGACAAGTGTTATAATATATTTTAATATTTTCATAATTATACCTAAATGTATGTATCTAACTTGAGGGTATTTCTTTTTAATCCTCTTAATTTTATCTTTAGTAAATAATGGGATTCTGTTAATCCTTATCTAGCATCTTTAGCGACTGCATTGCCACTAATTTTCTCTATATGTCTTTGACTCCATATTTTAAACTTAGATATTTTATATATTTCTTTTTTAGAAATATGATTTTTATTTATTCTCTTTATCATTTCATCAGAAAAGTCTTTTTCTTCTCCGATTAAATTTCCTAATTTTATATCTTATTGCTCAGACTTAGGAATTTCTTCTAACTGATTTTTAGAACTACTTCCTACATTAAACATAAATATATATTCTTCATTATCTGAATCAGAATCTGTTTCTGATATTAATTCATATAATATTTCTTTACGATTTATTTCCTCTTCATAACAGATTTCTAAATCTTGTTCTTCAAGACTTTTAATCATTTTTAGTACTTTTTCCTTTGTTAGGACAATTTGGTACTATATGACCTTCTTCATCAGATATAAAACATTTGCATATTTGCTTTTTAGGTTTTTTAGAAGTTTTTCTTGTAACAAATTTTTTCTTTTTCTTATTATTACTAGTATATCTTTTATTTCCTGGTTTCCATATAATTAATTTATATTTTTTATTTTTCTTTCTATGTTTTTTATAAGTATTAGGACGTGTTGTTTTACATCCAAACTCCCATTCATTTTCTAACTTTTTTGTAAAATGACTATAACTTAATTTATTTTTTACTTGTTTAGAAGCTTTAGTTTGTAAACAATGTAAAGTTATTCTTTCTGATCGCGTGATTTCGTGATAGGTTTTAAATATTTATAATTATTCATTCTTAAACTAACTATTATTGCGATGTAGGCAAGTGTACCTATCGAACAGTAGTATAGTTTTAGCAAGACCGGATTGTCGAACCCAAAGGAACTAAAAGTACTAGTAATGACTGTCTTTTTATTATCTAGCCTAAGAATAAAGAGGTTTTGTTTTAATTAACTAATTATCTAAACTAAGAACTCACAAAGAAAAGAACTGGGGAGTTGCTCTTGGGGAAAATCGATTGACTTAAGACAATACCTAAAAAAAAATCCACCTAGACTTTACTTGTTATTCTGGCTCCGAATCGGACGATTTATTCATTCAACTTGTTCCGTAGAGATCCCTAAGTTATGTTATTATCCCTATTCAAGACTAATAACGTCTAATCCCTAGATTGAATAACTGAGACTTTTCTCTAATTAACACTCTAGGGTTGCATTAACTCGATCTATGGATCCCCTTATTAGGTTTCACCCTAATTCGGCAAAATCTTGTCACCCTATGTCTAGGCGCGCAATCAACTCCACTTAATTATGACAAATGTACTCTTAGACAGGGTCTATTCCTCCTCTGAATAAGAGCTTGTCTTGAATCAGTATCGTGGGATATCAAAACAAGAATTAAGAACACATAATTAAGAACAAGTTAATATTTATCATACGATTCAAAAAATAATAACAAGATTCGTCTTAGGTTTCATTCCCCTTAGGTATTTAGGGGTTTTAGTTCATAACTAAATAAGAAAACATCTCAGAAGAATAAAGAATACAAAACATAAATAAAACCCAAAACTCCTGAAGGGAAATTGAGGAGAGATCTTCAGTCTTGATGATGAATCCGGCTTCTAAGATGGATCAATCAGCTTCCTTAGAGTAATTCCTTACTCCCTCTTTTCTGTCTCATTTTCTTCCTTCTCTAGGGTGTATTTATAAGCTTTGGAATGCCTAAAAGCCCTCAAAATTAGCCTTTTCCAAATTGGACTCAACTTGGGCTCAGTAGGGACACGCCCTTGTTTGATTACTTCAGGCCGTGTTAGAGCCTGCCAAATTGACAAGGCCGTGTGGTCTGCCCGTGTGAGGAGGTCCAGGCCGTGTTAATTTCGTCCTTTGGCCCATTTTTTCCGTTTTTGGCTCGTTTCTCGTTCCTTTCGCTCTCCTATACTCTCTTAAGTATAAAACATGAAATTAAAGCATTAGGAGCATCGAATTCACCAATTCTAATGGGAAATCATCCATAAAATGCATTAAACATGGGGTAAAAATATGTATAATTTACGGTTTATCACTTTCTTTCACAAAAAATTATCCTATTTCCTATATAATCTATATTTTCTTTTGCTACTCCTGCTTCTTTACTATGTTTATCTAAATAAGATATATATTTCTTTATACATATCTCATCCCATGGTGGGGGTATTTTATGAAAATATTGGTTTTTCTAAAATTCTATATTTTCATTCCAAGAAGGATAAAGACAAAATAGCTAGCAACGTAGGAAAACAAGAAGAAATTCAAGATAGGTGGTAACTTAAAAAGCAAGGCATCTATGTACAAACAAAGATATGATGTGACAAATGCCAGGATACGTGGAAGCTACAATAAATTCATCCTTATCAGAAACACTGTGTGAGATTGAAGAAAAATTAAATAGAGTTTATGAATTTTGCTATAAATAGCGATGTATGAAGCCTAAACAAGGCATCGAAAAATAGTTTTAGAATTATTCTATCTTACTTTCAGTATCTCTCTTTGTAAACATTCTCTCTTTGTAAAAACCATCCTTTACTTTTAATAAAATTATCTTCCGCATCTTTTATTCTAGTATAGATCATGGGTTTAACTCTAATAATTTTATTAGGATTTTTTAATTTTATTTCACAATATCTAGGACTATTTTTCCATAATTTTAATGGTTCTTCATTAAAATTATCTTCTAAAATTTTAAACAACCAATGACTTGTTTCATGTTGTTTAATTTGTTCTTTTCTTATCGGTGTAAATCATTTATCACACACAAATTTATGATTTTCTACTAAAGGTATTTCTACAGAAGTTTTTTCTGTTGACAATATGACTAAATTTTTATCAACAGAGAATGGTAAATGATGACACATAAAATTATTTCCTAATAATATGTCTCTATGCATTTCAAGAAAACACAATATTTATATATCATCATTTACAATATTTATATATCATCATTTACCATTCTCTATTGATAAAAATTTAGTAATATTATCAGCAGGAAAAACTTCTGTAGAAATACCTTTAGTAGAAAATCATAAATTTGTGTGTGATAAAGGTTTACACTAATAAGAAAAGAACATATTAAACAACTTGAAACAAGTCATTGGTTGTTTAAAATTTTAGAAGATAATTTTAGTGAAGAACCATTAAAATTATGGCAAAATCGTCCTAGATATTGTGAAATAAAATTAGAAAATCCTAATAAAATTATTAGAGTTAAACCCATGATCTATACTAGAATAAGCGATGCAGAAGATAATTTTATTAAAAGTAAAGGAAGGTTTTTACAAAAAGAGAATGTTTATAAAGAGAGATACTGAAAGTAAGATAGAAGAATTCTAAACTATTTTTCGATGCCTTGTTTAAGCTTCATACATTGTTATTTATAGCAAAATTCCCAAACTCTATTTAATTTTTCTTCAATCCCGCACAGTGTTTCTGATAATGATGAATTTATTGTAGCATTCTGGCATTTGTCACATCACATTTTTGTTTGTACATAGATGCCTTGCTTTTTAAGTTACCACCTATCTTGAATTTCTTCTTGTTTTCCCACGTGGCTAGCTATTTTGTATTTATCCTTCTTGGATTTTGTTGAGATTCCAAGTCTCTATTTCATCTAGGTGTAATGATTCTGGTGACAGTCTTGGTGAATTCCAAGTCTCCCACCAGTTTCTAATTTCATCGATTATGTGCGATGGAAAATCATCAATCTCTATATCAACTATCTTTTTTAACAGCTTTAAAGATTCTTCATCTCTATTTTTCTGGATATTTCTAGTTTCATCAGCCACTATCCTTCTTTCATCAGTCCAAAGTTTATAACTCTGATGTTGAAGTACATTCTAAGCTGTTGTTATTAAATCAATCCCTGTTTGGATCTAGTAATAATTGAAATTATTATAACACTTGTCAATGTTTTTTGTCAAGTGTTCTTTATCTTCTTTGACAGCTAATAACTTGGGACTTCCAATCATTCTTTGAATAATCCGAATTTGATATGGGTGATAAAATCTTTCTTTTTCAGCAATACCAATAAGGCTGCTCATTTGAATATAGAAATAATAATACAAATCGTCTTGATTTATTATTTTTGATAATCTAGACTTAATAATTGCAGGAAAATCTTTTAATAAATTAAAAGAATAATTTTGAACAACTATTTCTTTAACAAGACCCCATTCAATACTCCTTATATCAAATGGTTCGTGATCAAGTCTAAACTTTATAGTAAGAGTTTCTTCTCCTAATTCATTCATAAAAACATATGCTTGTAAAAAGTATTCAGAAAAAGTCTTTTGAAATTGAGTTTGCTGATTGCAAATGACTATTTTTTTTTGCAAAAATTTCTATTGGTAAAATTTTTCTGACTTTATTATATAAACATATTCTAAATACTTTATTCATAATAGGACTATTTGTTCCTTTATGAATAAAATATTAAAATATATCAAAAAGATTGTTTATCTCCTTAATATCTATATACTCTATATCATGTCTTCCCAATCTCTATATAAAATAGATTTTAATAATAATTCATGAGCTTCATTTTCTTTAGTTGTTTTTTCAACTAAGAATTGTGAAAAATTTGTAAGAGCTCTTCTAAAATTTACTCTTTGTTCTAAAATATGGGTTTTCCATATTTCATTGATAAAATTATGTTTATCATATGTTTATAGTTAATTTTTATAGTTAATTTTAATCATATATTGATATAGAGATCATATTTCATATGTGATAAAGTATAATTTATTATGATCAAATATATTACTATATTTATAGTTAATTTTTATAGTTAATTTTAATCATAATTAAAATATATTTGATGAAATCTCTATATAAAATATTAGGCATCCCTTATTCTGCTATTATAGGTATATCATGACCTTTTCTAAATAAAGCTCTAATTGTTATCATAATTATACCTAAATGTATGTATCTAACTTGAGGATATTTCTTTTTAATCCTCTTAATTTTATCTTCAGTAAATAATGGGATTTCTGTTAATCCTCCTCTAGTATCTTTAGCGACTGTATTGCTACTAATTTTCTCTATATGTCTTTGACTTCATGTTTTATACTTAGATATTTTGATTTGTGTATATATCATGGGTTTAACTCTAATAATTTTATTAGGATTTTCTAATTTTATTTCACAATATCTAGGACTATTTTGCCATAATTTTAATGGTTCTTCACTAAAATTATCTTCTAAAATTTTAAACAACCAATGACTTGTTTCAAGTTTTTAAATTTGTTCTTTTCTTATTGGTGTTAATCCTTGCTAAGATTATTTTTTAACAATCTATATTATTAAGTCTATATTATCAAAAATAGTAAATCAAGACTATTTCTATTATTATTTCTATATTCAAATGAGTAGCCTTATTGGTATTGCTAAAAAAGAAAGATTTTATAAACCATATCAAATTTGGATTATTCAAAGAATGATTGGAAGTCCCAAGTTATCAACCGTCAAAGAAGATAAAGAACACTTGACAAAAAACATTGACTAGTAGTGTTATAATAATCTCAATTATTACCAAATCCAAACAGTGATTGATTTAGTAACAACAGCTCAGCATATACTTCAACATCAGAGTTATAAACTTTGAACTGATGGAAGAAGGATAGTGGCTGAAGAGACTAGAAATATCCAGAAAAATAGAGATGAAGAATCTTTAAAGCTGTTAAAAAAGATAGCTGATATAGAGATTGATGATTTTCCATCGCACATAATTGATGAAATCAGAAACACGTGGGAGACTTAGAATTCCCCAAGACTGTCACCACAATCATTACACCTAGATGAAATAGAGACTCAGAATCTCGATAATATCCAAGAAGGACAAAGACAAAATAGCTAGCCACGTGGGAAAACAAGAAGAAATTCAAGATAGGTAGTAACTTAAAAAACAAGGCATCTATGTACAAACAAAGATGTGATTAAAAAAGATATAGATGAATCTGATACACAAATCAAAGAATTATTAGAAAAAAGATTAATAGAAAAAACTAATAGTCCACATTTTAGTCCAGCTTTAATGGTAAGAAACCATGCTGAAATAAAAAGGGAAAAAGCTAGGATGGTAATTAATTATAAAAGACTAAACCAAAATATTATTTTTTATGGATATTTTATCCCAATAAAAGATGTTTTAATTAATAAAGCTAAACAAGTAAAATATTTTAGTAAATTTGACTGTAAATTAATTAACATAATTAATTTCATTTGGTTTAAATTTTCCCAAATTATATCCACATACTAATTATTCATTATTTACTGTTTTAGCTTTTAAAATACATCCTTAATAATTTTGTGATGCATCTGTTTCTAAAATTAATTTTCACCTTGTTTAGGTGAATAAACCTTTGGAGTATAATTTATTTCTGATTTTAATTTTTTTTATAATTTCTGAATCGTTTTTAGACCAGTTAGAAGTTTTATCCTTTTTTAACTTTTATCTTCAATATCTTCAGGAAATTCTTTTTTTTTCCTATAATATGATCTTGTATTCTTGGAAAACTGATATCATAATATCCATTGTAAGTTCTTATCTTTAATTTACAATTTAGTTAATTCTTTGGTTATTTATCTTAAAATCCATATATCTATTATTTTGTCTTACTTTTGCCTGTATAAGTCTGAGTGAGAGACATTTGGCCGTTGTTTGTTAAGACATAATAACATAACAGACGGTTTTAGGTACCATAGATAAATAACATGGATGAAACAGATTGTTTATATAAAGATAAAACCTACAATCATATTATTATAGTAATAGTAATATAATTTTAATTTTATCTGATGAAGAAGAAACTTCTTCAGAAGAATCATCTTCTACTATTAATAGAAATAAAAAATCTGAAAAACAAAAAAGAAAATATATTACTCAACAAAAATATGATTTTCAATCCTATAAAGGACTTATAGAACATTGGAATTTTTTTTTGAAAGACTTCAGACTGGGCTTTATATTGAAGAAAATAAAAGTGCATAGTACAAACCCAAAAGCAAAACAGAAAAACCAATAAACAACTAAAGAAAAACACAGCCTAAAGCTAAAAAGGCCCAAAAACTAAGTAGAAAATATCTAGAAATTAGCCGAATAGTCAAGAATTATTGATTGATGTGCCCAATTAATGCCCAGTCAGAAAATACTGGAAACCGTCTTGTCATCTAAGTACCCTTTCAATTTTCCTTTTGACGATTCAGTTTTTAGGAAAGCTTGTTCTTTTAAAAAACCATTTCTTCTGCTTCTCTTTACTTTCCTTTCATTTCTCTGGTTCCCCTCTGTTATCAATCTGGTTCTCGTCTCCGATCCATCCTTCTTTGAATTTTAGCATGCACCGGGACCCTCATTTTCAGGTATGTCTCTTCCTCCTTTTTTAGAGTTTTCGTTGCTATTATATGCGCAAGGGCATTTGCAGATCTTAGTGTATGTTTGAATATGAAGCTTCTAGATCTGTTAAGGTTTTGTTGAATATCGAGTATATATGCTGCTATATGTGAACGATCTTGACTTTTGGTTGCGTATTTCTTGATTATAGTGAGGGAATCGCCTTCTATTATCACCTTCGGCCATTCTTGCTCCACTCCTACTTGGACCGCTTTTCTACACACGATTGCTTCAGCTGCAAATGCGAAAGATGCCCCGTGGTGGATCTCTGAGCAGGAAAGTAAGACAAGCCCTTCTTCGTTTCTAGCCACAATCCCTAAGAAAAATTGATGGTGAGTCGCATCATATGCACCATCAAAATTTATTTTTACGAACTCGCGAGGTGGGTAGCTCCATTTTCTTATCTCCTTCCCTTTAACTGAGCTTCTTATTTCTAACCCATTAAGTTCAGCTATACAGTTGTTGATGAAATCTGCTATTCGCTGCCCTGTACTATTTCTCTGCTCATGTACTCTTCTGTTTCTCTCTCCCCAGATAGCCCACAGTCCACAATAGAAGAGACGCCTCTGATGCGAGGAAAACTGATCAAAGATCCAGGTAATTCACTGTAAAAAATCCATGTTAAGATCCAGAATAATATTCTGAATTTTTAATAGTGTCCAAACTTCCACTGTGACAGGACATTCACGAAAAATATGGTCGATTTTTTTAGCTCTTTCACCATACTGAGGGCAATTTGTATTACTGACAAGCTGACGGTGCTGCATATTAGCCCTCGTCGGCAAATAATTCCATGAAATTCTCCATATTGTAACCTTAATTTTGTTTGGTAGATTTAGGAGCCAGAGTTTTTTGTAGAAATTCATGTAGCCAGTTTGTAAAGCCTAAGCTCTAGGAATTTCCTCCAAAATTTGTAATAATTTATAGGTGCTGCGAACCGAAAACTCGCCTCAGTACGCACCTCTCTAGACCAAGAGATCATCGTAAAGTGTGCGTGCTAAAGGAATGTGGAGGATTTTCCCAGCATCATCCGCTGAAAAGGTATTGTTTATGAATTCTCTTTTCCATGTTCTCTTATTACTGTCGATCAACTCATTGACCTTAACATCTTGCATGGAATTAACAACTAAAGATAACTTAAAATTAACAGCATCTGGAATCCAAGCATCAGCATTGATATAGATACTTGTACCTGTACCTGTACCAACCTTCCAACACATGCCTTTTTCCAAAACACCCTTCGCTGCCCACATGCTTTCCATATATAAGAACTGGTTTTCCCCAGTCGGGAATTTAAAAAATTATCAGTCAGAAAATATTTTGCTTTAAACACTTGCGTAACTAAAGAATCCTGATTAGTAATAATCCTCCACCCTTGCTTAGCTAGTAGTGAAATATTGAATTGTGCCAGATTTCTAAAACCCATTCCTCCTCTTTTGATCGACACAAATTTCCATTGACACCAATGCATCCCTCTCCTTCCCTGACCTTTTTGCCTCCAGAATTTTGTAAAAATATTTTCTAACTCCCCACATCATGATTTTGGTAAGAGGAAACATGACATAGCATAGGTTGGAATTGCCTGAAGAACAGATTTTATAAATACCTCATTTCCCCCTTGTGACAGTAACCTTGTACTCTAGTTTTCAATTCTCAACTTAACTTTATCTTTGAGATTTTGAAAAGTTTCCTTCTTTCGCCTGTCTACAACATTAGAGAGTCCTAGATATTTTTTCAAATTTGTGGAGCATCGCACACCTAGCAAACTCGAAGTTTCTTCTTTGTCTCTTTTTGTTGTATTTGAGCTATAAAAAATTATCGACCTGAGCACTGTTCATATTCTTTCAAGATTTCTTTTAAAATTCTTTCCCCTTTATGTGTCGCTTCACCAAACAATATACAGTCATCTGTAAACAACAGGTGTAATATTTCTGGTCCTCTTCTACTAGCCCTCCCTCCCTCCATTGATCCATCAACTGTTGACATTCTTATTAGCGACGAGAATCCTTCACTGTAAATCAAGAAAAGAAAAGGGCTAAGCGGGTCACCCTGACAAAGCCCTCTAGTGGGTTTAAAATCATCTCCTTTTCTTCCATTGATATTCACTATGTACGAGACTGTGGACATGCACTTCATGATTAATGTTACCCACTCCGCTACAAATCCTATTTGAATCACAACTTCCTTTAGAAAAGCCCACTCAACTCTGTCGTAAGCCTTACTCATATCTAGTTTAACTACCACAAGCCTATTTTTCCCAGTCTGTTTTTGACGTAGTGTATGTAAGAGTTCATAGGCCACAAGTACGTTGTCAGTAATTAACCTTCTGGGAATAAAAGCACTTTGAGCCTTGTCAATACATTTACCAATGACTTCTTGAAGACGATTAGTGATTGTTTTTGCCACAATTTTGTATAAAACTGTGCTTAAGCTAATAGGTCTGAAATTAACAAGACTTGTGGGATTTGGTAATTTTGGGATAAGCACAATGTCTGTAAGGTTTAGAGAGTCTAAATCTCTTCCATCATTCAGAATACCCAAACAAAAATTTTCAACATCTCTACCTACAATATGCTAGAATTTTTGAAAAAATAAAGCTGGAAAGCCGTCACAACCTAGTGCTTTAGTGGGCCTCATTCCTTTCAAAGTTGAAAATACCTCTTCTGCTGTAAAAGGTACTAATAAATCTGTATTGATATCAGATGAAATATTAGAATTAATACCTTTTAGAAGGTGGGATAAATTGCCAATTCCCTTTAAAGAAAATAAGTTTTGGAAGTAATTTGAGGCTGTCTCATTGATTGTCGGTTCCCCAGAAACTTCCCTCCCTCTTTCAGTTTTCAGCCTAGTAATAGTGTTAATTCATTTACGAACTGAGGCATGTTTGTGGAAAAAAATAGAATTTTTATCTCTTAGTTGAAGCCAATTGGCTCGTGCCCTTTATTCCCAGTACATTTCATCTTTATCAATCTTCATATTGAGTTGAATTCTAATATCAATCAGCTTAGCCATTATGTCAGCATCCCTATCACTTGTCAGTAAATCATCAAGGTCTTTCATGAGCTTATTCTTTAACCCATTTCTACCTTTTTTGATTAAGCTTGCCCACCAAATCAATCTTATTTGTAGCCTTTCAAGCTTTTCAACAATAGGTCCATTTGATGACTCCCACAATTTTTTAATCTCTTGTTCAATAGATTCCTCCATTGTTCACCATGCCTCAAACTTGAAACTAGGGCTCCCTTTATAAGTCTTCTCATTATTAATATTAATAAGTAAGGGACAATGATCTGAAGTCGAGTGTGCTAAGTGATGAATAACTCTTTGGGAAAAGACGCATCCAATTCTCATTTACCACGCCTCTATCCAGTTGCTCTTTAATATTTGTTTTCGGTAGGTTCCCTCTCTCCCATGTAAACCACACCCCCGAGTACACATCCATTAATTTACATTCTTCTAAAACCTCCTTAACCATGTTAATGGTCCCAGATTATTGGTTAATAGAGAATCAAAGTCGATGTACCAATGAATCACGAAATGCTATGGTTCTATAATATGATTTTAAAAATTTATTCAGAAGTAATTCGCGGGATCATGCACTCTTTTCTTTCCTAGTTATAATGAAAAAAAGTACAACTGGGTGAATCCAGCCTATTCTTGAAATAAACAACTCGCACACACTCCCTTTCTAAAAAAGATCAATACACCAAGGACTACACTTAGATTTATTGGATTTGTTGCTAAAATATCGGTATTAACCTCGAAACTCCCGGCGGATGGCCAGTGACCCAAGGAAACGAAAGAATCGGTTACATTTTTCATATGATCTCATATTTTATTTTAGATAGACTAAAAAAAAAGAACTCGGTTCTTTTTTTTGTATTATGAGAATGATGCATAATTATTTTCGTATCGGAGGAGTGGCGGCCGATCTACCTTACGGCTGGCTAGATAAATGTTTGGATTTCTGTGATTATTTTTTAACAGGAATTGATGAATATCAAAAACTTATTACGCGAAATCCTATTTTTTTAGAACGAGTTGAAGGGATAGGCATTATTGGTGGAGAAAAAGCAATAAATTGGGGTTTATCTGGCCCAATGCTACGAGCATCTGGAATCAAATGGGATCTTCGGAAAGTTGATCATTACGAGTGTTACGACGAATTTGATTGGGAAATCCAGTGGCAAAAAGAAGGAGATTCATTAGCTCGTTATTTAGTCTGAATTAGTGAAATGACGGAATCTATAAAAATAATTCAACAGGCCCTGGAAGGAATTCCGGGTGGTCCCTATGAGAATTTAGAAATCCGATGCTTTGATCGAGAAAGGGATCCAGAATGGAATGATTGCGAAAAGCTTCCATTCTTTTTTTCCCTCGGTTGACCCTCACTTTTTTTAAAAGAGTACAGTATTTCATTAAAATCACCACATATCAGCCATGGGTGATTTTGATTTTAACCTAACCTCCTTAACAAATTCCATGAGACATCCTTATTAGTAACGTAAGGCGAGCCATAGAACCCTATAAATCTCCCTCTTGATTGAAATTATCCTCTTTTACCAGCACACCAATATGGTTTTTTGAGAAATTGTTTAGACGAGTCGTAATTCCTGCTTTCCATGCCATAGAAATTCCACCTTTAGAACCTTCTGCTCCTACATTAATTCCATTCTCAAAACCACATCTCCTCCTAATTCTTTCCATGTGCTTTTCATCGTTTTCATTTCCATAAGGAAGACCATTTGGGATTTATATTGCTTTAGCAAAAACTGAAGCCTTCTTGCTGCCCGTGGACCCCTTAATCCATGGACATTCCAACAAATGATTTTCATTGTGTCCGGTCGGCTTACCATCTGGTAGCCGCCGATCTATCTTAGTTGGTAATACAACCTTGCTTGAGAATTTCTGCCGACAAAAGTGTGCCCCCGTCATTGTGAGAATCTTGGTCATCATACTTCATTCTTGTTGCTTCTGCATCGTAGGATTTTTCGTTTCTGTCATCTTCAATTTCTACATCCTCGATTTTATTTTTCTCAATATACTATATCCGTTACCACTGTCTATCTCTCTTACTGCCTCAAATCTCTTCCATCTTGGTTTCTTGGCTGGTTTCAAGATTCCGACGTGATTGTTAATTTCCCCATTCTCTTTTTCTTTCCTAACTACCACTTCCTCATGTATCATCATCGCTTTCTCCTTTCCTGTGAGTTGTGCACTATCCTGACTTCTTTGGGCAATAGTGCTATTACCCTTCTCTTGAAAATTTAGCTTAGGAATTTTCTCTATATCACCTGTATATGAACATTGAGTCTGTATCTTCTTTGAAAGGGCACTAAACTTTAAACTTTATTTACTTCTGCTTTTAGTGCTAAAGAAAAAGGAGGATCATCTTTGATATTATTTTTTTCTACAGGTGTAGACTTGAGACGTTCTATGATCCCGTGCCTCATCGGACCACAACCAAAGCAGAAAGTTGGTAATTTTTCATATTTAAAAGGAATCCAAGACTTACATTGGTTTTCTGTTGATACGAAAATACCCCTGCGCAAGGGTTTTAGCATATCTAATTGAACTTTAAGTCGACAGAATTCCCCATTAATTTCAGATCTTAGAATACCTCCAAAAGTAGCCCCAATAGCATGCATCAAATCTTTTTTATCGAATTCTGGTAAACATGGACCAATCTTAATCCAATACGGGGATGAATTAAGCTGAATTTGACTCCTTTCCATCGATGTAGTTAACTGATCAAAGAGCACTAAAATTTTCCTAAATAACCATGGTTGTCCCTCCATAACTGTCTCCAAATCTTTCACTATCAAACATTGTCAAAAATAGATTCTGCCCTGCCAGTTGGATCTCAAACTTTTTCTTCGTTTTCCAAATATTTTTCATCCGTGCCCTAAAACTATCTGGATTATAGGATTTTTTTGTCCAAATAGTTCAGATTAGGGTTTGCTTCTCGCTTGGTACCACCATTGAGCTTTTGACCGATAATTAAATGAGTTCCTCTTCCAGAAGGGAGATCTCATATCCTATAAAACCATCGTCACCACCACTTTCCTTCATCCCAAGCCGCAGAAAAAACTGTTCTCTCTAGAATGCTAAGCAAAGCACTCTGGGCTATAGAACATTGGAAACTTAGATTTACTAAAAGTACAAATAAAAATGAAAGAGTAAAATATTTAAAATTAATAGAAGAACTTTATGAAAATCATAAAGATCTATTTACTTTATTCAATTATCATTATATGTTAAATTATGATACTACAGAAAGTAGTAGTTCTAGTAATTTTGATAATTTAAAAGACTTAAAGGTTACTAGTTATAAATTTGATGAAGAAAACACTTCAACAGATGAAGAAGAAAATATAGAAATCCCAGAACCAATGGATACTGAAAAAACAGATCCTTATGAAAAAAGAAAAATAGAATTAGATATTCAAAAAGATGATTATCTGAGAGCTTTAAATAAAGATTTTGAAAAAGATGAAAATACAATTAGGATTTTTGGTAACCAAACTGAAAATATAGCTACTAATGAAATTAAAACTGAATATACAAGAGAGTCATCTAATCAACAACCAAGTCAAACTATACATATACCACATAGGATAGATGATTTAAATAAAAGAAATGTGGCCCAAGGAGGAATATATTTAGACTTAACTAATATTTTAATATCAGACTATGAAAAACTATAGATGATTGGGCACAGTTAATGACAATTGTTGTAAACAACATCAATACTTGGTCAAAAGAAAAATTCTTAAATTATTTTGTAGGAACTTTTCAAGGTGATGTTTTACAATATTTAAGACGATGGGAAGAATCTGATATAGGCAAAGTCCAAAAAGATAATTAATTAATCAGATAGGTACTCCTAAAGATCTTTTAAAAGGATTAACAAATATTCTAAAAATAGAATTTTGTGGATATTTTGATAAAAAAGATCAAGATAGTATATCTAGTTATACTTTGTCAAAAATTAAATTATGTTATATAAGATATCTAGAAGAATTTTCTAAAAGATTTCTTCATGAATATCAAAAGCTAAAAAATGAAAATATAGAATTTTGAAAAAACCAATATTTTCATAAACTACCCCCACCATGGGATGAGATATGTATAAAGAAATATATATCTTATTTAGATAAACATAGTAAAGAAAACATAGTCCTATTATGAATAAAATATTGATATAATCATGATCTTTGTTTAGAAGCTTTAGTTTGTAAACAATGTAAAGTTATTATTTCTTTCGCAAAATTTATCCTATTTCCTATAAAATCTATATTTTCTTTTGCTACTCCTGCTTCTTTACTATGTTTATCTAAATAAGATACATATTTCTTTATACATATCTCATTCCATGGTGTGGGTAGTTTATGAAAATATTAGTTTTTCCAAAATTCTATATTTTCATTTTTTAGCTTTTGGTATTCATGAAGAAATTTTTTAGAAAATTCTTCTAGATATCTTATATCACATAATTTAATTTTTGACAAAGTATAGCTAGAATTTTTGATAAAATATCCACAAAATTCTATTTTTAGAATATTTGTTAACCATTTTAAAAGATCTTTAGGAGTACCTATCTAATTAATTAATTGTCCTTTTTGGACTTTTCCTATATCAGATTCTTCTCATCGTCTTAAAAATTGTAAAACATCACCTTGAAAAGTTCCTACAAAATAATTTAAGAATTTTTCTTTTGACCAAGTATTGATATAAATAGTTACTATAATATGATCTTGTAGTTTAAGACCATTTGCTGATAAATTTAATCCAAAAAATTCTATTTCTGTTTTTTCTATTTCTATTTTCTTAGGACTCAAAATAATTCCATGTTTTATGAATTCTTGAGAAATAATATTTAAATATTTTATATGTTTTTCTAATGTATCTGAAAATATTAAAATATCATCTCTATAAACAAACACAAAATCTTTTATATTTATTAAATATAGAATCCATCCATTTTTGGAAGATTTGAGGTGCATTACATAACCCAAATGATATTACTCTCCATTGATAATGGCCATTAGGTGCACTAAAGGCTGTTAAAGGCTTAGATTCTTCTGTTAGCACTATTTGCCAAAATCTTGATTTACAGTCAAATTTACTAAAATATTTTGCTTGTTTAGCTTGATTAATTAAAACATCTTTTCTTGGGATAAAATATCCATAAAAAAATATTTTGGTTTAGTCTTTTATAATTAATTACAATCCTAGTTTTTCCCCTTTTTATTTCAGCATGGTTTCTTACCATAAAAGCTGGATTAGAATGTGGACTATTAGTTTTTTCTATTAATCCTTTTTCTAATAATTCTTTGATTTGTGTATCAAATTCATCTATATATTGTTTAGTATAGATCATGGGTTTAACTCTAATAATTTTATTAGGATTTTCTAATTTTATTTCACAATATCTAGGACTATTTTTCCATAATTTTAATGTTTCTTCACTAAAATTATCTTCTAAAATTTTAAACAACCAATGACTTGTTTCATGTTGTTTAATTTGTTCTTTTCTTATCGGTGTAAATCATTTATCACACACAAATTTATGATTTTCTACTAAAGGTATTTCTACAGAAGTTTTTTCTGCTAACAATATTACTAAATTTTTATCAATAGAGAATGGTAAATGATGATATATAAAATTATTTCCTAATAATATGTCTCCATGCATTTTCGGAAAACACAATATTTTAAGAATTACAAATCTTACATTATTTATGTAAATTGGTATATTTCTAGCCTTAAATTGAATTATGTTTTCTTTACCATCTATTCCTATGGCTTTAATTGGGTTTTTCATTAATTCTAATTTTTCTACAGGAATGGCATTTTCTCTACAGCTATTGGTGGTAGCTCCAGTATCTAATAAAGCATGTAAAGAATATGTTTTATATTCTCTTAACAGAAATGTAATTTCTATATATGTAAAATATTTCTTAGTTGAAAATTTGAAAATGTAATAATATCATTTTTTTCCCATTTTCATTTGTTGAATAATTGTAGAAGATTGTATTTCTTCTATTCTAGTATTTCTAGAATTTCTACTTGGTTCAGTAGGAAAAATAGATATTTGAACTGTTTTCATTCCTATTGGTGTTGAGCTTGTACTTATATTATCCTCATCTTCCTCTGTTTAAGTATTTGAGGGTAAAATAATTAATTATTGGGAATGTATTTTAAAAGCTAAAACAGTAAATAATGAAGAATTAATATGTGGATATAGTTCAGGAAAATTTAAACCAAATGAAATTAATTATGTTATATATGAAAAAGAATTATTAGCAATAAGGAAAGTAATAAAAACTTTTCTTATATATTTAGCACCTGAAAAATATATCATAAAAATTGATAATCAGGCAGTTAAACAATTCCTAACTAACAAAAGTTTGGAAACAGTACCTAGAAGAATTAGATGGTATAATGAATTATGTACTTTTAATTTTAAAGTTTAATATATAAAAGGCACTGTTAATATTATTGATGACTATCTTAGCAGGCCTTATAGATAGAAGTAAAAAACCTCTAGAACAAGTTGGAGAATGGACCACAGTCCATAAAAAACCCAACAAAGGGAAATCAATAACTCCTAATCAAGGATTTATTAAGACATCTCCACAGCCATCATTCTATTCTAACCAAGGATATTATATTCCTTATCCAATGGTAAGACCACCAGTTGGATCTCAATTATTTTCTACACCAAGTATGGTAAGCCAGTACCCTTGGTCCGAAGATCCAAATTTAGCATTTCAAGCCCGTTATGCCCAAATGATCAAAGGAGCAGAAAATTTGTTGAAACAATATGATCTTAGTTGATATTTATAAATATATTTGATAAAAAATTAAAATTAACTATAATAACATATATGCAATATATTTTCTTCATCACAAAATATAAAAAACAAATAAGAAATAAAAATACTTAAATTTATTGCTTTATTAAATATTTTGATTGCAGCAAAAAAAAATCTTTTTAATTTATATTGAAATAATTTTATATATTTTTATGTAAATAATATCAACTGTTAAGATAAATAAAATAATTTTTATAAAAGCTAAATTTAGAATGGTTAAAATGTGCTCTAGGTCATTGTACTTTTCACATATTTAGAATTTAATTCCTCTATTTTTATTTCAAGTAATTTAGTCTCTTTATCTTTTTCAAATTTAAAAATGCAAGTCCAGTTATTGACACAATTAAAGCTTGTTTGTTAAATTCATATTTATTACAATGTCTTCCTTTTATTACATGGCTAAGAAGTGAGTATTTCTTCCATTTCAAAATGTTACATTAAAAAAATTAACATAAAGATTTTAACAATGTTAGCAATTGAATATGAATTTTCATATCTAGAAAGTAGGACTAAATTTCGAATGTATAAAAAGTATAAGGACTTGTAGTATATTTCAACTAATTAAAATTTATAGTGTAATTAAGGTGATTAAAATTTATGGAGCATAGAACCACAGGGGTTAGGTGAGATGGCAAGAGTTTCTCCTACCACTAGTGGTCAAGGGTTCAATCATCGTCTTGAGTTAGACCTAATTATGGGTCGGCTCATCTGCCTAAGCCCGAAGGCTTGATTGAAAAGTGAGAGGATTTGGGCAAAAATATAGACCTAAAAAATGGCCTTGAACAAAAAAAAAAGGGTCAAATTTCTAAACTGGTTGAGCCTCAAGTAGGATTTTTTTGACCCGGTCTGGCCTGAATCAACCTAAACTTGTTTCTTGCTGCCATTATGCTATTATATTGCAACTATTTTGTTATTATTGTTTTATTGTTAATTTTGCTATTATTTTAGACACATTTATTTGCTAAGTTGCAACTATCTTAGTGTTATTTAAGTAAACTTTTTTAATGTATTTCCAATTTGTTGGAAAACATTTATTTTAATGTTTTTAGTGTATTTAATGTATTATATTTTATAAATTTATTTTTTATATAAAAAAATTTTAATACGAGCGAGCCAAGTCAAGCTTGGGTTTAGCATTTTTAATTTGGGTCGGGCTTGGGTAGGATTTTAGGCCTATTTTTCAAGTTGAGCTGAGCTCGAGCCTAAAATTTTGCATTGGCTCGGCCCGACCCATGATCAGATCTACCTTATATATGGAGCAACTTTGAAACTTGTGGCTAGTATCTACCCTTTAATAAGCCTACAGAACACAAATGAATAATCATTAGGCTTGCTCTAGTGGATATTTTGAGAAACTAAAAGAAATTTATGGAGCATATTTTAACCAATATGTGTCGCATAATAATTGCTCACTTTATCCCCTTGATCATATGGTTGGAGTTCAATCTCCACTCATGATAATAGAACACATTTTGTAACAAGTCGATTATCTCTTTAAAGAGCACCCAAAATAAGAGAATCAATATTTGTTGTGACAGGTGAATACCAATATTAATATATATATATATAATAAGAGAAGTCAATTTGGCATTAGATTAAAGAAAAGTCAAATGCTATAAGGTTAGGAGACAATACAAAGAACCGACTTTGCTTTCTTAACCATTAAACTTTAAAAAGGACCCACTTCGAAACTTACTCACACCAAACTTTTACTTTTGGACTTTCTAACACTTAACATTCAATTCTATGACCAAAAAAAAAAAACTATATCACGTAGTTGTGGTTAGCTTTTCATATAACTAATTTAAATAAAAACCTAATCACTTTTATAAATATATTTCTATTTTATATTTTGTTTTTCTTATTTTTAAGGGTAAACTGCACAAATGGTCACTCAATTATACTCGTATTCTTGTTTTGGTCACCCAACTCTAAAAAATTTCATTTTAGGAACTAACATTTGAATTCGTTAAATTGATAATGCAAAGCCTTTTTATATCTGGTATAATGACACATTTAGTCCTCAATCGTTACATATTTTATCAATTTGAACCTACTTCTAAATAATTCAATAAATTTAACCCTTCAATTTATAAATTCTATCAATTTGATCCTTAAACTTCCTAATCAAAGCTTTCATCTTTTGAGATAGAGGCATTTCACATCTATAAATTTGTAAAACACAAAAAATAAAAAATAAAAACTTCTCTCAACTAACGAGCAATTTTTCGAGCCAATTCATGATACCAATGAATTTATCTTGAAATTTTATTTCCTTTTCTTTCTTCATTAGTTTTCTTCTAAATATAATATTTTATAACCCTTTGATTGATAAATCTTTAGCTAAAGAAAATGGAAAAACCTTTAAAAACACTTTAGATTTGCTTTTATTAGTAAGCATATGATATTTCTTTCAAGGTACATAGAAATAGCTCTAGAAGTTGGTCCTTGAAATTGAAAATTAAATCTAGAGTTAAAGAAAATATGACTTTGAAAAATCCAATTGTTCAATCAAAAAATTACTTAAGAAAAAAATATGAAGAAATGTGAAAGAATTAATTGAACTTTCTTTTACTACATTGATAATGATTTTTTTTAATTCTATAAGCTGATTAAAATATTATTATGTGCTCTATTTATTTTTAATTTTTAAATCCACAATAAACAATATGTATCACGACTAATCTAATTTAGTGTCAAATCATTTACCAAATTAATTAAAAACTAAAAGTATGCTAGTCATAGTGAAAAATTATTTTAAAAAATTAAATTATTTATATAATTTGATTATATATATTACAATTTTAAGATTTGTATTTTCTATTATTGTTAATGGTGTTTAGTTAATTTCTAACACTATCTTCTTAAAAATGTAAACAAAAAGGTTTATGTACCGAATTAGATAATTTCAATCATAAACAAAAAAAAATTAATAGATGTGGAATGCCTCTGTTTTAAAAACTAAAAGCTTCGGTTAGAAATTTTAAGGATTAATTGATAGAATTTGTAAATGTGAAGAGTTAAATTTATTCAATTGTTTAGAATTAGGATCAAATTAATAGAATAAATAAGTATTGGGGACTAAATGTGTTGTTATAATAGTTAGAAAAAGCAATAGGTGACCAAAATAGGAATAAATTTAAACGCTAGTGTTTAAACTGAAATTTTTGGAGTTTATTGACCAAAACAAGAATACAAACATAATTAAGTGACCATTTGTATAGTTTATATTTTTTTAATTGTTGTTATTTGATTACATTCAACTTACACAAAAATTATAATAATTAGAGTTCGGTGGCGTTGAAAATTTTAAATTTAGTTTTTAATAAATAATGTATTAAAAAAGTGTTATTAAAAGTAAAAAGATTAATAGATTTTTTTTAAAAAAAAATTATTTTTTTACGGAATACGCAAATCAGAATAATTGGTTTGGTGGTGTTGGAAGATGGTTGGTAGAAAATTAACACTGATGGTGCTCTTAAGGCGTCAACAAGTGTTGCAATTGTAAGGGGTGTTGTTAGAGATCATTGAGGTAGATGACTTTATGGTTTGGTTAGAAAATTGGGAATATGCTCGAACTGAGTTATAGGGAGCATGACAGCATGTAGGGGTTAATAATATGAGTTCAAAATTATTTACCAACAGTAAAAAATGATTTTATGGAGGCCCAAATAGGAATTAGGGGTGTCGATTTAGGCCTTAAATACTATGAAAATTTTGACTGATAAGGAGTCTAATCCGTGTCAAGTGTGTAGGCCTAGGAGGAGGCCCAAGTCAAGACTCCTCAACATTAAAAATTTTCATCCAGCTTTTATTGAAGCATGTACCATTGGCCATTTTAAAAAATAAACCATTTAAATTTTAAACTCCAGACCATCCCACCTAACCGATTAAACTCCAAACAAAATCACCCCACCTAAGTCTAATAAATTTCCTAAACCCTAACCCCCTATAAATTCCCTCAAACTTAAACATTTCATAGACCAAAAAAATCACACTCGTCAGCAAAAAAAAAAATCATCCCCGTACACCCACAATTCTGAAATTTTCAAAAAAAAGTCCCCAAAAATTTTCAAAATTGTGAATGTCTACGGATGATTTTTTTTTCCTATTGATGAGTGTATGGTTTTTTTGGTGTGTGTAACGTTTAGGTTCGGGGGTATTTATAAAGGGTTGGGGTTAGGGAATTTATTAGAGTTAAGTGGATGATTTAGGGTTTAAATGGTTAGGTGGAATGATTTCAGGTTTAAAATAAATGATTTAATTTTTTTTTGGGGGGGATTTTCTTTTTGAAATTTTCGAAATTTGGGTTGTGCGGGGGTGATTTTTTGGCCCGATGAATATATTGTTTTTTTGGTGTGTGGAATGTTTAGATTTGGGGATATTTATAGGGGTTTGGGGTTTAGGAAATTTATTAGGTGGGGACGTGGGCTGGTTTGGGGTTTGAAATTTAAATGGTTTATTTTTTAAAATGGTCGGTGGTATATGCTATAGTAAAAATCATATGAAAATTTTGACTGATGAGAAGTCCAATCCGTGTCAAGTGTGCAGGCATTAAGGGAGGTCCAAGTCGGTATCGACTTTTTGGGATTTTTTTGAAATTCTCGGAATTACGGGTGTGTGGGAATGATATTTTTTGCTCATAAGTGTGTGATTTTCTTTTGTGCGGGGAATGTTCGGATTTGGAGGTATTTATAGGAGGTTTGGGGTTCACAAAGAATTTATTAGGGTTGGTAAGGTGGTTTTGGGTTTTAATGATTAGGTAAGATGGCTCGGGGTTTAAATGATTAGAAAGGATGGTTTGGGGTTTAAAATTAAATGATTTAATTTTTTTTAAGTGGTCAGTGGTATATGCTACACTAAAAAGCAAATGAAAATTTTGACCGATGGTGTCGACCTGGGCCTCTTCCTAGGCCTGCACACTTGACATGGATTGGGCTCCTCATGAATAAAAAATTTCATAGTATTTAAGACTCAAATCGGCACCTCCATTCTGATTTAGGCCTCCATAAAATCAATCTTTTTTACTATAGTAAACGTGATAAATAATTTTGAATCTATATTACTTTAGTAATAACTTATTTTGTTAATATAATTTTAGTAATTTTCCCGAGCATATTACAGTCTTTAGCATGGGATACTAGTGCTCCTCATGTAATTTCGGAAATGAAAATATTTACAAATTAAAAAAAAAATACTAAGGACAAATCATTTTATTTCTATTAATAAACAGAAAATTAAATTACATAATATATTATAAAATTAAAATATCACAAGGACAAATTTTGTTGTTAGAAATAAATTTCAATAAAATTCGTTTGATGCTTAAATACCAACTTTTAGTGTCAATTAATTTGAAAATTAAGGTCGTCGTTTGTCACAAAAGCTTATTACATGTGTGTTGTGTTTGTTTCCTTTTAAAAAAAATTATTTTTTTGAAAAGCATATTTGTGAATACAAAGTATATGTAAATTGTTACGCAGATTGTCACACTAATATCATTAAAAAGTTAATGTTTTAATTATTATTTTCATTAAAAAACATTAATGACCAAATTTAACTTAAAAAATAATAAGAATTGAATTGATAAAAAAAGTAAAGTTGAAGACTAAATATATAGTTATACCTAATTGGAAAAGAAGGTTGTTGAATACCACCACGATTTAAGCAATTCGAGTTGACACACTATTTTCTTCATAAGCAGAAAATTTATTTAAATTTAAGGTTGTTTTATAAAAATAATATTAAAATTTTAATTAAATACAAAAATATGGTGGAGAGAAAATTAATTACAAAAAAAAAGGTTGTTTGTTATTGTTTTCGTTGGTATCGCCTAACACACCAGCGACACCACCCCACTTTTTGGCTCAAAATTAACTTTTTATTGATGTCATCAATGTATCAAGTAACACCAATTTAATTTTTTTAAAAGAAAAACTAGCCTAAAAGGGAAGAAAAAAAAAGGAAAGCTGAAAAAAATAGTGTCAACTAACTATATGCAAGCACTAAGGGTGCGTTTGGTTCGCTGTATTGGATTAGAGGTGTATTGGATTAGAGGTGTATTGGGATTAGAGGTGTATTGGATTAGAGGTGTAATAGCTAATCCACTGTTTGGTTGAATGTAATGGAATAGAGGCGTAATAGTAATCTTGTGTTTGGTTGAATGGAATAGAGGTGTAATAGCATAATGGAAAAAACTAAAATGACTAGAATACCCTTAGCATAAAATTATTTTGGTAAATGATTATTGTTATTGTTATTTAAATTTTAATAAGATTATTATTATCAGTAATAAATAATTTAATCATATTTTAACATAATTATTATTAAATATATTTTAATTAAAATATATAATTTATAATTTATAATTTATAATAAATTTTCACATTATATAATTATACAAGTTTAGATACAGATGTAACATAAAGTTTTATGCATGACTATTTATTTGGTGTGTTAATAATGAAGTTTTTTAATTTCATATTGGGGTTAATAAATCATTAAGTTTTCTTAATTCATATGTTTTTTTTAAAATAAAAAAAATCGATATAGCTTTGTTTGTGAAATTGGACTGTAAGTGTACTAAATAATAATAAGATGCAAGTGGTGCAGAGTGAACGTAGAAGTTTTATACGCGTAAATTTGTTGAATCGAATAAATCCCGATAACAATAGCCGTGATTCAAATAAACTCAGCTTGAATTCAAAATGATTTTACCCAAAAATTGATTCTAACAATTAATCTTTTTAAGGATGTCTACTTAAAAGTACAGATATAAAAGTTGTTATTTTGATGAATTTGGAGACGTTAAATATTCGTCTCGCGCGCACGTTTAGTTCGGTATTGTGATTTAGTTAAAAATTTGAAATTATTACTCTTTTTTGGTAAAACAAAGAGTTGGAACAGATGGTAAATAGCATAATCAGACAACAAAGGTCAATAATCATCCAACATTTGATTCCTATCATTCCATTCTCAAGCTAATTCGAAAAGAAGACGGTTCCTCAAGCTTGAAAGCTCTTTTCAGTCAACCTCCTATTTCCTCTTGTCCGTTTATTTACCTTGGATTTTAACTTTAAGCGTCCAATTATACCTTCCTTCTGGGAGCGGTATGGATTTTGGCATCCGCAATTGCACATCAAACAGTCCAAATGTTTCCAAAGGTGTTGGAAGGTGCAGATTTTCAGGATCAATTTGAACGCAAAGCTGCCTTCCAACCTGAAATGGAATAAAAGGAGGAGATTAATCGAGTGCGTAAATGGAAATAACAAAATCATAACATTTCAAGTCCACATCTTAAACGTTTTATGATTAAGCTATGTCACTTGGACTTGAAGCGAGTGTTTGACATGGGTTTATTCAATTTGCTCCAAGTTTACTCACATATTTGGAGGATATAACCATGTACATATCTAAATACGCGTCGAACATAAATACTTCAGAAAAATAAGAGTCCGAATAACATAGCATATAACACAAGGAGATTGTCTATTGTAGTGACGTGAGAGAAACTATTACTATCAATAAATATCATGGCCATACCTCAGCAACAATTTCATCTTTTGTCACAGGTGAGCGCAATTCAATTGGGTCATCTTTGGTCGATTGGGCACGAAACTTTTCAACATTGATAGATCTCCTCAATACCTATAAAATGCAATACAAGTTACACACTCGTACCACAAAGAGCCTGACATAAATACAATTACTGTTTTCAAGCTTCAACAAACTTTTGAAAAAGATTCACCACTAACAAGTTGAATCAATTATGACTAGTCTAGTGGCAACTTGTTGTATGTGGGTTCAAGTGTTGGCATGCTATCTAGGGTTTGAACCTTGTGAAACCCCATCCTCCTCCCACTTAGAATGTAATGTAAGCTTTGCTTGTACCAAAAAAGAATTTAAACAAGTCTTAATTTAAAATTTGACACCATTGTTATCCCACATATGCCTAGTTCCACTATTGTTAGCCTAACCATAGAAGAGGCAGGTCCAATGTTTCAGTCCCACACACCTTGACCTTGTTTCCCCAAACCCTTTAAAAACACACACATACAAACATTGTTGAGAGGCTGTTTTTTGTGTATTTCCATGTGTTGGGAGGAAGGCAGATAAAGTATCAGACATTTAAACCAGAAAAAAACATTTACGAAATTAAGGGCTTCATAGATGGGAACTAACCAGCCGGCCATTAAGTAGACGATATGCAGCCTTTTCATATACTTTGCTCTTATCTTCCACATTCTTTGTAACTACTTGAACCTCTTCTTCCTTCGGTTGATAAATCTGATGAGGAAGTATACCACTGGTAAGTTATCATTTAACTGAAAATGAAAAGCACAATATCCCACATATCAGAAGTGACTCCACCAAATAAAGACTTTCAAAACAGTAACTTAATTTGACAAAACTACATAAGCAGAATGTGCATCTGAAATAAGGAATGGATTTTTACTTCATCAATATCTAATATCCATACGCAACATATGAATCTTCAATAAGAGTGAGAGAGTGAGAGAGAACGCAAGATTTAATATACTTGCAGTTGGAGACATGTTTCCTCCTTAAGGCTGAAATAGCAGATAATACATGTCTAAGAAAAGGCATTACTTATATCATAACAAGCAAAATCTAACCAAAAACCAACAGCAATATGAAAACACTGTTACTCAGACTCTTCATTTTCCTAAAAACCTGTGTCAGACACATTCGGATATAAATATGTGTATGATCTTCTAAATATACAGAAAAACTTAGAAAAAATAAGTATACTTGTGTCGAACACTTAATTGTATCTAGCACTCACCCCCTATGTTAGATGGACTATTCATTTCCGTAATATATTTTTGTCTGATACATATACAGACATAGTATAGAGATATACTCCTCCAAATACAAGAAAAAAACCTTAAAAGCAACATATACTCATATCGGTCACATTCACATATCCAAATCTACTCCCAAGTCCAGCCAACATAGCTTACCCCATAATCCGAGCAACAAACTGAAAACGTTCTACCTTTATGTCAAGCTTGTTTTTCCTTGAACGTGTCATGACAAAAGGTTCATGAGACACTTAGGTAATGCATACAGATGTGTGTGTTTAAGGGAAAACAAATTGATGCATATTTGTTTGTAAATTAACAATACGATTATGATTAATATCAACTGAAAAACTTCTTTTTATAAACAAACAGCATTGCAAGAACACATGTTTCAAGCATCAAACACAAACTAAAAGAGAGAAGAAAGCGACCTTACGCTGCTCCTTAATGAGATAAGCGAACTTATCAATATTAGGAACAGCAAGCAATTTCGGCATCAGATGATTGCGAAAATAACCAGGAGCGACTTTGACAGTCTCACCAGCTTTGCCAAGTTTCTCAATGCTCTAAAAAATGGAAGCAAAAGCAAACGTGAATGATATTTTGCAATCTGAAACAACAAAAAATTGAGAAAAGAAAAAGATTATTGGATCGAAATGACTCACCGTCGTAAGAATCACATCCAACTTTCTGTATCTAATTCCTTGACAAGCATAGAACAGAGGTTGCATCAAACGATCATGGCTTTGCTGGACATTCGTTTCTTTGATAATTTGCCGAAGGGCATGTCTTCCATACTGGATATAAGCCATTAATTTCCTAACTTCAAGTACCTGATTTGGCGGAGGGGCGGGAAAATGGATCGCCGGCTAACGGGGAGTGGGAAACTCGGCGAGCGGGAAAATGGATCGCACGGCGAGGTGGGAAACTCAGATGGGTTTAGGGTTTTTCGAGTGGACTGAAAAAGCTAAAAGCCTCTTCTTGCCTTTCTCTATGGCATGCTCGACAAGAAATTGGGGCTACTGGCAGAAGGCGAAGCAAGCAATGAAGGAGATAAAGAGAGACAGACCCAGGAAACAGAGGGCAAATTAGGGCGTGAAAAATAAAACGGATGTAAACTGAGGAGAAGCCAGGGATTAGAAAACAGAGAATTTCGGGATTAGGGGCGTAACGTATCAGGGGTGTATTAGGCAATACATTGAACCAAACACCTGCTTAAGAGGGGCTTAAGTGGGGCCCACGGATTAGGGGTGTATTGGCTAATCCAATACACCCAACCAAACATAGTGTAAGGGTTTGGGACTTCCCAATCCCCAAACAAGTAAACCATTAAAAAGAAAACAAACTTGTTAGATAACATTTTCATAAAAAAGTACTTCTTAGTCAAAGTTTTAATTTTTGTTTTTTTTTTACTTATTTACAAGTGGGAACACATGTTGGTGACTCACTGATACTAGAAATGACATTCTGTACAACACCTAGGACTACATCAATATCAAACACTCGCTTATATCTTGTGTATCGTACTTTGTCACTCGAGAAAACTCACGATACAACGTTACTATTACTATTGAACCCCAAATGTACGAACAATCAGCTTGTAAATCAGCCAATAGAGGCAAGTACATTAGGTGGATTTTATTATTATTTGCGTCCGGCATTAGTAACCCTCTATCAGCTGCAGTATATATGCTCAAACAGTGAACATCTTCTCCCACTCTGTGACACCTCAATAATGTTTCAAAATTTTGCTTTAACTAGGAAAATTTCAAATTGGTAAACTTAGCACCACCATCACCTGATGATCGTCCAAGCAACTAATAACATACGCAAGTTCGAATACTTTACTTGAACCTGTGATTGCATCACGCTTAACTGGGAGATCGAGTTGCAATGCGGCATCTTCTAAGGTGATGGTGCACTTCCCACTTGGCAAATGAAATGTATGGGTCTCCAGATGTCATCGCTCAATCAAGGAGGATATTAAGTCAACTCTTAGCTTAAATATCCTAATCAATGCTACTGTTCCAAATCCCGTAGCCTCCAAATATGACAAAATACATTCGTTTGGCTGGTAGCTTGGACCATGGACACGCACTCTCAAGATGTGGTACTCACCATGTCCATAATAAATCAACGTATTAGTTAACTATGCCAATTAAAAAAATAATGTGTAACTTTATAAATATACCCGTGATTAACATATAACAAATTTTTTTACCAACACATTAATCATCATGACTGTGTGATCGGTTGCTCTAATCAAATAACCCATTTCCATATTTGCACAAACAAAATTGAATAAACATATCATTTTAAAACATAAAGACTTCCACATGATAATATTTACCACAACTCATTTTTGTTAATAATTTTATTTTTGATGTATTTAAATGAAACATTCATAATAAAAATTTTAATCACCAACTAAACAAAAAAAGAATTAAAATAATTTACCGTAACCCGTATTTTTTCAACTAAACTTTAGGTATTTTCATTAAAAAATATATAAATATAAACATAACTAATCTAGTAAAATATAAATTACAAACATAAAAAAAATTAAAACAAAAAACTCCAACACAAACCACCCTTTTCTTCTCCCTAAAACTCAGACACAAACAATTTTTTTACCAACTAAAATATAATCTTAAAAATTAAATCTAAATATTATAAGTAAAATATTATAATATAGAAATTATTATTACAAATTAAACATACATTAAAATTATCGTAATCTATCCCTATAACTTAAACACAAATGTAATCTTTACAAAACAAAAAATATAATCATAAATATTAAATATAAAATATAACAATAATGTAAAATATAAACATATATTTAATATACAAATTATTATAACAAACAACGAGAACATACCTTAAAACTATTACACTTTCTCCTTAAAACACGAATACAAACAAAATTTTTCTCCTAAATTTGAATCAAAATTGTTTTATCAATACCTTGAAGAAGTATCGATCTTAATAAAATAATTACCGATACTTATTATAAGTACAAATACCAAATTGATATTCTGTCCATTTCGAAAGCTTTCATGTGGAAAAGTACTGATTCCTTGATCTCAAGTATCGATATTTTTTTCCAGATAGTCAAAAATCACTAGGTTGAAGACACATTTCATGCTCAAATCAAGTTACTGTATAATAGGTAACCTAAACACATTTAAACCTGCATAAAATACAATCCAAGGGTTACCAATCATTACAATCAACCACATTTTTTTTAATCACATTTAATTTTTATATCAATATTCCACATATGGCACCCAATTCAATCAACATTCTTTTAGGCATGTTATACCAATCAACTATCACAATAATCTTTATTATAAAATATAATCAACTTTGTAAACTTTATAACTAACTAAAATAATGCCAACCATCTAAAAACCACCTTTTTAGCATCATATCAAGTAATACCTTCTATTCAAACATTTATCATCAATCACTATCACCGTTTTGCTTAACCATTCTTTCATCACAACATCACATGTACATGAACATTTCAAACTTACTTATATATATATATATTGTATAAGTACTTAATATCAACCATTTCATATGTTCATTTAAAGGCAACACCATTAGAAGGTTCAAGATCATTAAAATTCAAAACAACCACACTTACTAAACAACCCTATATATATACCCCAAAAACCGAATTGAGAACGATCAGAAGTCTACTAAGATTGAAGCTGGATAGTGTGAGTTCTAAGATGATTCAATCATCAAGTTCTGCAAAAATACCAACTACATAAAACGAAACAAAATAAGCTTTAAGTAAGCTTAGTAAATTCATAGGTAAAATATACTATAACTTACTGCGACATGTAAGAAACACATAAATATAATCAACTTATATAACATTTTCAATCTTGGCATTACATTTCACAAGAAACAGGTGAGTATTTCATAACACCATATAGCAAAACATTTCAGATATATATACCAATTTGTTCAATCCATTTATTCAAATTCCATGCATAAGATCAAGTCATTTACTTCATTTACATAATTAGATTAGCCCGATGAACAATAGTAAAAAGGTTTGAAAACTCAGGTACCTACACCACACCAGGGAGCATCGTAGTGCTATATAGGGGCATAGAAGTGCAAAAGGGGGGACCAAAATGAAAAACAGAGGCACAGAAGTGTAAACAAGAGCACCAAAGTGCAAACAGGGGCACCGAAGTGCGAACTTGTACAAGCGCGCTACTAACCCTATTAACATGTCAATCGTATCCTAAACGTTTACTAACTTCAAATGGACATTTATATAGGATTCAGAACATTCATGTTGCCATAACATTTCCATGAACTGAAGCATGTATCATCTCAATTCCATATAGGGTATAATTATCACATATGCAAAACTTTACAATTTAATCTAAGTTCACCTTTTATACCATTCACAAATAATTCAAGGTACATTAAACATATAAACATCTATGATACAAGTAAATAACATTTAAAACATACATACACCATATGAACTTACCTAATACAAACAGCTAGCGAGTTGAAATGTAAGGACTATTTTTCAATTTTCCTTTTTCCTCGATTGTCCTGAACTTGATTCAATCTTTGATCTATATGATAATTAAGTTCACATTATCAATTCCAAATACCTTATAATACTCAAATACATGCTTATGGCCCCTAAATCTCATTTTAAAAATTTTCTAAAATTTTTCATTTTATTCAATTTAGTCCTTAAAATCGAAACAAACATATCTTTCACCTTTGAGTCCCGTTTCACAACCCGATTTCAAATACATCCTTCTACAACCCTCTAATAACAAAATTACATAAAATTCATAGTAACTTCAAATTTATTACATTTTAGTCCCTAAACTCAAAACTAACAAATTTCACTTTACAAGTTAATCCCTATTTCATCTCCAAGATTACAAACTAACTATATAGCACCAAAATCTTCAAAATCCATAAATGGTAACATTTAAAAATTTTAAAATTTTTACAATTTAACACTCGGGTTAACTAGATTAAGGCATAAAATTTATTAAAAACGGACTTGGAAAAACTTACCATGCAAGGTTACCAAGCTTGGCCGAACCTTGGATGTTCAAAAATGGCTTCTTTATTATTATTATTTTTTTGTTGAAGAATCAGGGATGGATGTAAAAATGATGATGCTTTAGGTTTCTTTTACTTTAACATATTTTATTATTTTTAATTTATTTAATAATTAACAAAACAAAGTTAAAACATATGCACCAACCGTCCATTTAAATAAATTAAGGTTTAATTGCATGAAAGTCCTTAAAATAATGTTATTAAAGCCTTTTAATCAATAAAAATAAATAGCGATAAGTTTTTACTATTTTTATGATTTAGTCCTTATACCCTAATTGACCATCAAATTACTAAATTTGATTCATACATATTAAATAATAATATTTACGGACGCACTCATCGACATTGTGATTTTGAAACCACTATACCATTGAAAAAGGAATTGTTACAATAACATTTTATTAATTGATATTATTAAGAATGGTTTCGCAGTGATCAATATTGTGGAAATCAAATGATCCATGAGTGATGAAATAAAGGTTGAAAAGTTAAATTTAAACATGTCTTGAGAGATGATACTAAAACTGCTTATTATTCTCGTGGATCGACTGTCACATGTACTAAATCAACCGAAGGACATAAACATTTCGATGGATGAAGCGGGGCTTGGACACTAGTCCTTCTGGAAATTTAGTTATGTACTGATTTTATTTTCTACCAAAAAAGAAAATTGCTCAATTACCATTAATATTCTTTCTCTCTATAAGCAAATTTTAAACTTACACGTAACATTTGCCTTTCAAACCACAAAATTATGTCTTTCCATAATTTAATTCACATTAATATATATTTTCATTTTTGTGTAATTTAATTTTATCTTTATTAATTGCAACATCACAATTTGTCGCTGCAAAATCTTAATAAAATTTGTATTGATAAAATAAGTTGATGTAGAGCGTTAAATATTAGTAACAACCTTAAAATGTTGTTATGTAATTTAATTTTCTTTTTATTTATTAGAGTTTTACAATTGAAAAAAAATAATAGTTTCTAAAAACAAGAATTATTATATTTTATTTTATTAATCCTAGTAAAATCTATAATTGTTAAAATAAAATATTTAAAATTTTAATAATTACCTTGTATTATTAATTCTTTTTATTGGTTGATCTAAAATCTATAAACTCTCCCTGCCTTGCAAATAATTAACTAAAAATAGTCATTAATTTGTTAGGAAGAGGTTACTTTGGTAGTATAAATAGGACACTTCAATGGCATATTATTCAACCTCAATATTCAACCTCAAGAAGAAAGCACTTCAGGAAAAATCAATGGATTCGACGCCTAACGTTGTGGTCGCTAAGGATGGTAGTGGGAAATATGATTGCATCACCGAGGCCTTAGCTGAAGTTCCATTGAATAGTTGCGATCGATTTGTTATTCACATTAAGGCTGGTACTTATAAGGAAAAAATCATTGTGACCAAGGAGATGACTAATGTTATGTTTCTCGGTGATGGCCCAACCGAGACCATCATCACCAATGGTGTTAACTGCTTTAAGGATAATGTTAAAACATTCGACACTGCTACTGTCGGTAAGTAGTATTATATACATATAAGTTTTGGTGGTAAGATGAGGTGACTAACTAGTATGTATGTTTGTGAAATATTGTAGGTGTGGATGGGGCTGGTTTCATGGCCAAGGGCGTTGGATTCGATAACTCAGCAGGACCCGATGGTCATCAAGCAGTGGCTTTTAGGGCATCCTGTGATAAGGTCGTCATGCTCAATTGTCATTTCACTGGGTACCAAGACACCCTTTACGCTCACAAAGGAAAACAATTTTATAGGGATTGTCTCATCAGTGGGACGGTGGACTTCATCTTCGGGAATGCTGCAAGTGTGTTCCAAAACTGTCAGATCGTCGTGAGAAAGCCAGGGGAGAACCAACACAACATGGTTACTGCACACGGAAAGAAAGAAGAAGAAACTAACACAGCCATTGTGCTTCAAAATTGTACCATCTCGGGCGCCCCTGACTACCTTCCGGTGAAGGACAAGAACAAGACGTACCTTGGTCGTCCCTGGAAACAATTTGCGACAACTGTCATAATGCAATGTCAAATCGATGACATCATTACACCAGAGGGTTACTCCCCCATGGAAGGCACCGTAGGACTGGACACTGGTTACTTTGCCGAGTTCCAAAATAGGGGACCCGGTGCCAACACCGAGGGCAGGGTCACATGGAGAGCTATCAAGAAAATCGATATGGATGAAGCCATGAAATGGACTCCTCGCGTATTTTTGCAATCTGACGAATGGCTGGCACAAACTGGCGTTCCTTTTGATCCCGATATGACCCCTGGAGTTTAAACTTCCAAAACCATCGCCATTAATATTCTTTTATATCATTATTATTTGAAATAATGTTGTTGATTATTGATTAATCTGAACAACTTTTTCCTATTTTTATAATATTAATAATATATTCAACTCTTATTGAAGGCAAAAGGGAAGTCATAATTATCATGGAAGGAAAAATCTGAAATTGATTTATTATTCCCCCAATTATAAAAAAGAAAAAGAAGAAATTATAAGGGATAGATATAAAGTTTAATATGCTCTTAAAAAAAATAATTTTGCTATGTATTTCATTAATTAAAACAATACATCTTAATATATTTTATTAATTAATATGAAACATTTTTTAAAATATTTTTAAATATATTTAATTTTAATAATTTTTAATTATCATTTGACAGAAATATTATTTTAATTTATTATAAACTATTTAATATAGATATAATTTCAATACTTTTATTATTTTAATTCATAATATAGTATTTAACGTAATATTTAATATAAATATTATTTTTCAAAAGTATATACTTTCTATATTGTACACATATTTCCATGTGGTACTTGTACTCTATAATTTATATATTTTTTAATGTTATTCTTCATTTTAGGTTTAAATGATGTTTATTTCTAGCCAAGGTTTCATGCTACCATCATCAAAATCTATCCATAAGAGATATCCATTTGATTTATGGGTAAATTGTAAAAATAGTTACTTTTGTTTACCACATATTACATTTTAGTCATTTATATTTGAAATGTCACGTTTTAGTCACTTACGTTATTATTTTGTTACGAATTAGTCACTTTACCATTAAGCTCTACTAACGACAGTCTTACGTGGCAGTCCAAATTAAATTTATTTAATTAAAAAATTATTTTCATCCCAACAATTGGACATTTAAGTTGGCATTTAAAACTCATTTGGACTATCACGTAGGATTGTTGTTAGGGAGGTAACGTAGTTTAACGGTAGAGTGACCACTTCGTAACAAAACGATAACGTAAATGACTAAAACGTAATATTTCAAATATAAGTGACTAAAATGTAATTTGAGACAAATAAAAGCGACTATTTTTATAATTTTTTTTTAATTTTTTATAAAATTTCTCAATTACATACTAAAAAGTTAAATTAAATTGGATTGAATTAGGATATCGGTAACACTATTTCGTTTCTATGTAAATTTAAAGTGTTTTAGGCCACAAACAAATCTCTATCATGTCTTATTAAAAAAAATCAATAAATATTAAATGAAAGTAGGTAATTGGATTCTTTATGGTAATGGCTGATTGTGTTTTTTATACTATAATTAATTTATATTTCTTCATTTTTATATATAAAAAGTTTGGGTAAATTATAAAGATAGTCACCAAATTATTAAATTTTTTTATTTTAGGCATTTAAAATAAAAAATTTGTAATTTAAGCACTTAAGTTACATAGTTCTATTATCTTGGTTACTCCTGTTAAAATCATAAATCGTAGTTAAAAAATTGGTATAATAACACATTTAACCCTCAACTTTTACATATTATATTGATTTAGTCATAATTTTAAAAAATCAACTCTCAAAATTGACAAATTTCTCAATTTGATCCTAATTCTAAAAAAATTCAAAGAAATATATAAAAATAAATAAATAAATTTAAAAATATATCTAAAAACAAAAAAAAAATTATTGTTGACAAAAATAATATATAAAAATTTAAAATATAAAAAGATACATAAATAATTTCAAAAAATATGGGGTTAAATTTAAATTTGATAATAATATTAATATTTTTAATGTATTTTTATTATGCAAGCATACAAATGTTACAATAATATCCATAATTTAAGTGAATTTATACAATCAATTCAAATATATGGGATTATATATATATATATTGGTGAACTATAATAATAGGGCAAAGCCCGAACAACTAACCCAACTAGTGTGATTCGAATCTAGACTATATCTGAAGCAGTGAATATCCTTAACTATCTGGCCATCACATGAGTTTATATGGGATTTTATATTATGAACATATTTAAAAAATTATGACATTAAATAAAATTCACATAATTGAATTTCTACAAACTTAGAAACCAATAAATAAATAAATAAATAAAGGACACACAACTTAACTATATTTAATAATTAAATATATGAAATATATTTTATTTTATTAAAATTTTAATAAATTTACAAATAAGATAAATACTCATGAATAATAATTAAAAAGTAATTAATATGTAAAGCCATTGTAATTTTTTAGACGCATGGTGTATAAAAGAATTATCATTAACAAAATATGGATGGGATTGCATATTCAAATAAAGTTTAATGTTTATTTTATTTTATTATTAATAATGGTGTATAAATCTTTTTTTAATTATTTTTTGGTGAAATTATAAGAGGAGGGTAAAATCTTAACAGTAACGTGACTAGCACTAATCGAGACCACACCTAGGAGAATAAACACCCTAACTATTAGGCCAATACATAAAGTTCAACTCCTTAATTATTAATATTAGAAGACAATATATTGTTTGGCGCAAATGAGGATAGAGAACTGTAAGTAATGAGAATTATTATGTAATAATTAACATTCATTACAAATTTGACATTTGTGTTAAATACATAAAATTCTATATTTCATAAGTATTTTAAATTTCTATTTTGTTTCCTTAATTTAAATATTCTATTTTATTTTATTAACTCTAGTAAAATCTATAAACCCTCCACCCCTTGCAAATAGTTAACTAAAAATAGTCATTAATTTGTTAAGAAGAGGTTACTTTGGTAGTATAAATAGGACACTTCAATGACATAATATTCAAGCTCAATATTCAAGCTCAAGAGGAAACTAATTCAGGAAAAATCAATGGATTCGACACCTAACGTTGTGGTTGCTAAGGATGGTAGTGGGAAATATGATTGCATCACAGAGGCCTTAGCTGAAGTCCCGTTGAATTGTTGCGATCGATTTGTTATTCACATTAAGGCTGGTACTTATAAGGAAAAAATCATTGTGACCAAGGAGATGACTAATGTTATGTTCCTCGGTGATGGCCCAACCGAGACCATCATCACCAATGGCGTTAACTGCTTTAAGGATAATGTTAAAACATTCGACACTGCTACTGTTGGTAAGTAGTATTATATACATATAAGTTTTGGTGGTGAGATGAGGTGACTAACTAGTATGTATGTTTGTGAAATATTGTAGGTGTGGATGGGGCTGGTTTCATGGCCAAGGGTGTTGGATTCGATAACTCAGCAGGACCTGATGGTCATCAAGCAGTGGCTTTTAGGGCATCCTGTGATAAGGTTGTCATGCTCAATTGTCATTTTACTGGGTACCAAGACACCCTTTACGCTCATAGAGACAAACAGTTTTATAGGGATTGTCTCATTAGCGGGACAGTAGACTTCATCTTCGGGAATGCGGCGAGTGTTTTCCAAAACTGTCAGATTGTCGTGAGGAAGCCAGGTGAAAACCAGCACAACATGATTACAGCACACGGAAAGAAAGAAGAAGAAACTAACACAGCCATTGTGCTTCAAAATTGTACCATCTCGGGCGCCCCTGACTACCTCCCGGTGAAGGACAAGAATAAGACGTACCTTGGTCGTCCCTGGAAACAATTTGCGACAACTATCATAATGCAATGTCAAATCGATGACATCATTACACCAGAGGGTTACTCCCCCATGGAAGGCACTGTAGGACTGGACACTGGTTACTTTGCCGAGTTCCAAAATAGGGGACCCGGTGCCAACACCGAGGGCAGGGTCACATGGAAAGCTATCAAGAAAATCGATATGGATGAAGCCATGAAATGGACTCCTCGCGTATTTTTGCAATCCGACGAATGGCTGGCACAAACTGGTGTTCCCTTTGATCCCGATATGACCCCTGGAGTTTAATCTTCCAAAACCATCGCCATTAGTCTTCTTTTATTATCATTATTTGAAATAATGTTGTCGATTATTGATTAATCTGAACAACTTTGTCCTATTTTTATAATAATAATAATACTATATTCAACTCTTATTCGAGGCAAAAGGGGAAGTCATAATTATCATGGAAGGTAAAATATGAAATTGTTTTATTATTCCCCAATTATAAAAAATGAAATTATAAGAGATAGATATAAAGTTTAATATGCTCTTAAACAAAAAAAAAATATAATTTTGCTATGTATTTCATTAATTAAAACAATACATCTTAATATATTTTATTATTTCATATGAATAAATTTTTAAAATATTTTAAAATATATTTAATTTTAATAATTTGTAATTATCATTTAACATAAATATTATTTTTCAAAACTACATACTTTCTATAATTGTAATTTTTTATTATTATAAATGTACACCTCAACCTACAAATAAGAGGACAATGCACATTAAAACAATTGAACCCATGTCCTTCTATATTAGTAATAATACTTATGCCAATTGAGTTAAAACTCAATCCACATCAATATTTCATTTTTATGTAAATTTAAAATGTTTTAAGCCACATTACTCTTGAAATTAATCTCTATCGAGTCTTGTTAAAAAAATCAATAAATGTTAGATGAAATTAGGTTATTGGATTCTTTATTTTAATGGGCTGTTGTTTTTTTATACGATAATTAATTATATTTCTTCTTTTTTATATATAAAAATTTAAGGTAAATTATAAAGTTAGTCATCTAATTATTAAAAAATTTTCATTTTAAGCATTCAAAATAAAAAAAAAGTTTACAATTTAAGCACCTATATTATATAGTTCGGTCATTTTGGTATCTCATGTTAAAATCACAAACCACAAGCTGATGTGGCAGTTAAAAAAATTAGTATAATAACAAATGTAGCCCTCATCTTTTACATATTATATCAATTTAAGTCATAATTTTATAAAAAATAACTCTCAAATTTTATAAATTTTTCAATTTGATCCTAATTTGAAAATTTCAAATAACTATATAAAAATACATAAATTCAATTTGTTTGGAGTCACCACCGACTTTTTTGGCTAGATGTGATTGATCACCTATAAAATCATATTTTATAAAGCAATTTTAAAATTCCTTAAAAAAGATAATTTTAACGCCCATGTTGAAATCCAGAGAAAAATTAAGTTCAAGAATCAATTACGTGTAGAGAAAGTTATAGCACCCCTACAACACCCAAAATTGACACATTGTTAATTACGCATTGTAAAAAACCTCGAAATTTAAAAATACAAAATTTAATATTTAATTATGATCCCTCAAAGCATTCACATATAATAAAAAGATTTTATTTTTTGGGTAATTTAAATATTGAAATAAATTTATTTTCGATATTTTTGGTTGTACATAAAAATACCAAAAACTTATTTTTATTAATAAGAACTCGTGAATTCACTCTGCTCGAAAAAAGGTATGTGGTAATAACATCAATAAATTCCTTACCGAAACGGCAAAGAATTCATTGATGGGGAACATTGCCTCATTATTTTGAAAATTAATTAAAGCTATATTTAATTCAATGTATTGAGGAGAATCAACATCATAAACAATCAAATACATGCCAATGATGGTAGAATATTAATCAATAATATGGTTTTAGCTAAAACATATTTTCTTGTTCAACAGAATGAGCTGAAAGATATATATTTACAAGCATTTAAAAATTAAATGCCATTATTTCCATCGAGACATCAAAAATGGGATCTACTGACATGTTTTTGAACGCCACAAATGGTGAAGCAATTAGTGGCTCGAAACGTTGACCTTGATGTTCGGCAAGTTTTGAGTAAAAGGGTCGTCGGGTATCGCTGGCGAGGTGAGATTTAGGGCACGTTTGGTTCGCTGTATTGGATTAGAGGTGTAATGGAATAGATGTGTAATAGCAAATCAACTGTTTGGTTGAATGTAATGGAATAGAGGCGTAATAGTAAAACTGTGTTTGGTTGAATGTAATAGAGGTGTAATAGCATAATGGAGAAAACTAAAATGACCAGAATACCCTTAGCATAAATTTGTTTTGGTAAATGATTATTGTTATTGTTATTTAAATTTTAATAAGATTATTTATTATCAAAAATAAATAATTTAATCATATTTAAACATAATTATTATTTAATATATTTTAATTAAAATATATAATTTAATAAAATTCTTAATAATTAGCAGAAATTTGTTTTGGTAAATTATTTTATTTAAATTTTAATAAGATTATTAATATCAATAATAAATAATTTACTCATATTTAAACATAATTATTATTAAATATATTTTAATTAAAATATATAATTTAATAAAATTCTTAATAATTAATATTCTTATATGAATTTACTCAAATCATAATATATGATACTGTAAAATATAAATTAAAATAATAATAATTAAATATATTTTAATTAAAATATATAATTTAATAAAATTCTAATAATCAATATTCTTATATGAATTTACTAAAATCATAATATATGATACTATAAAATATAATTTGAAATAATTAATATTAAATATATTTTAATTAAAATATATGATTTAATAAAATTTAAAATAATTATCTAGATTCAAATTTAAGAATTATTTACATGAACAAAAATATAATATTTGTTTCTAAGTTAATTATTTTAATAAAATAATTAAATATTTATATAACGGTGTTCTCATCTTTTGGTATTTTTATATGCAATTTTAAAGATTGAATTCAAACTTAAAAGAATATTTATTTGTAAGCATTTCACCGGTTTACTTCAACTCAATTATTGATTAATTTTTAATAAACATAAATTCAATAACCATTACTATTATCTTCTGAATATTGTACTGAATTTTAGACAATTTTTTATTTTGAGAAAGGAGTTCATCATAAATGCATCACCCCTTGTCTAGTTCTCTAACCAAAGCAGGATAAACAGAATGGAACAAAAGAACATCAAGTAAAAAATAGCTGTATCTATCGAACACTGCATTTCAGGGCTTAAATTAAGCATATGTCCCAGTCCATGATCACACAATTTTGAGACAAGATTGGAAGTTCATTGTAGTTTAGATAATTGATTTATACATGGAATTAATTTCAAGTGTTGTTTACCTCTGATCCTATAGGCTGATATACCACAGACTTGCTATTTCCAAAGTTGAAAACTACCCTCACAGCCGTTAATGTATTAACAAAAAATAATAAGACATGATGTAACTATCTAAGATGTGGGTTCGCTACCGCTCGGCTCATCCAACATCTCAACCACAGGAGCATACTGCACAAGTTAAAAGCAGGAATGGTGAGGGATGATGTTGTTTATATACATATATAGAGAGAGAGAGAGATTGAAGTTCATGGAGATGAAAAAATCAGAGAGAGACCTCATCATTCTCTTCAAAGTAGATTCCATCAACTGCACTTTTCTGCTGGAACTCCCATCAAAGTAGATTCCGTTACAGATTTTCATTTTCCATCCCCATTTCCCATCCCTCTCCCTTTTCCTTACCATCCCTCCTCCTACTCTTATGATTTCCCTTCCCCCTTCACATCGTTGCTTTACTAACCCTCTTCCCCTACTCTGATTCTTTCCCTCTCCCCTACCATCCTTCCCCCTACTCCGGTTCTCTAATAAAGCATCGTTTATCAATCTGGATCCTCTTCTCTAATACACAAAGGGAGACAGTCCCTGCAACAACACAACTAACAAAAATTGCACCACCCAACACACTATTAAGACCCACTTCACATGTATTTGTCCCCAAAAATGCAGCTATATTGGCAAACACATCTGGTGCCCCATTTCTCAGTGGAAGGAGTGAAACCCCAACAATAGTTGGAGGCAACCTAAGCAGATGTGAAAGCTTCTCCAATGAACAACAAAAGTAATTCACTATCGTGTTGCCTAACAGATAAAACAAAGCAGCAAGCTAAACACCCAAAACTACATACCCTACTATCCTAAATCCTTCGCAACCATGAATACCAATGGAAAACTAACCTGTAATGAGCAAATCGGGGACGACTGCGATGTAGAAGTGTTGGAACAAAGAACCTGTAACCAATAAAGGGAAATCGATGTTACAAAAATAATCAGTTTATAAAATTGATCATATACTTTACCAAAGCAGCCTCTCTTTTAGTAACCATTCCTTTAGATTATTAAATATACCAACTTGGCAGCTTTGAATATATATGATTCAAAATGAATATTACAGCAAACATTATGAAAATAAGATAAAAACAAAGGAAATGGGTGATTCCGCAAAATATATTCAACTAAACAACAAATAAACTGTTAAAGAGTAATCATTGTAATATCAAAAGAATCTCGAAAACACAACACATGCTAAGGATGTTAAACACATGAAGGACCAGAAACAAGATAAATCAGATAGAAAGAACTAGGAAAAAAAACAAGAGCTTGTATTAATGGAGGTTTTTTCTTTTGTCTGATATGTATGCAGCTAGTAGTATTTTTAGAGGTTATATATATACAGTCAAAAACACTAGCTGATCTCCATGAATACCAATGCAGCTAGTAGTATTTTTAGAGGTTATATATATACGGCATTGAAAACGTGTTGAGAATTGATCTCAACACAAATCAAATCCTTCACATATGGGCAGGGTTTAACCATAATAAAGCCTCCCGAACAGCCGAGACTTGTGCTAAATGTGGTGGCATAGTCAGCTTAAATGTTTTAACAAGTAGTTACTAAAAATTAAAAAATACAAGTAGAATTGGTTGGCATAGTCAGCTGTCTAGTGCTCCTCTTTTTTTATTTGAATTGTTACAAATATTTACTGGTATTCTTTGAGTAAAAGGTTATATTCCATTTATGTCTGTGGTTTCAACTTTTACCTCGTGGCACCATGTGGTTCTTTTTTTTCCTTTGGGTTACAATTATCATCCTGTATTTAAATTCTATAAACTCAGGGAGTTATGCCACTAAATTTATCAGCTAAATTATAAAAATACCCTCAACTCAGAAGTCATCTATTCACACTAAGGTTCTTTTCATAATTTTATTAGATAAAATTGGCATGCTAATCCTCTATGTAACTGAAACTTAACTACAAGGTTTTAATTGGAAAAGAAAAAATCATAAGGTGCTATGTGGGAATGGTTGAAATAGGAGTTGTATAGAATTTACCCCATATATTTTCAGCCTATGGTGTTTATATGAGTCTAGAGTAATTCAGGAGTGTCTCAATATATGTATATCAGGTGAGATTGTAATGTAAGTAATAATGAGCATTTTGTGAATACAAATAAATTATACAAGTAAATTGCTAACCTAAGTAAAACTTAATGTGTCAATGGTTGTATACATTTCTATTGGTCTGGTCTTTGTCTAAAACTGTCATTCAAATCTTACAGGCTAAAAGCATATTAACAACCATGGTCCAGATTGTTTTCTTGAATTTTCTTCCAACCTAATTTGTATAATGCTTTAGTATGTTATTATTTGAGAATGTTTTGCTAGTATTGATATGTGTTTGCTTGCATTCTTAATTTCTGGTTTTAACAGTTGTGATATTAAAATAGTACAACTCCTATCTGAATTTCGGCCCCTTTCTATGAATTTCATATTTTGTATGTTGAATAAGCAGTTTAATCGAATATCAGCTAACATTTTGTAGGCATATTTTGTTGGGAGGGCTTTGACTCAAAAGCTGAAGGAGCTTATACCTAGACAAATGTTTAAAGTACCAATTCAAGTAAGATGCGCACACTTGAAATATTATTGAATGTTTTAACAAGTAAGGCAGAATTGCTCTTTATGAAGAAAAAGAAGCAGAAAGTACAAATCCTTGTTTAAAGAAGAAAACTAGGAATTGTGCAACTTTTTTCAATCATCAGCATTATTTGATTACACTGTGCAAGCAAAGCATATGTTTCAATCTAAAAAAGCTTTGCAAAGTAAAAAAGAATCCATGCAGATCAGCAAGCAGTGATCTTATCGGCTTTACTGCTTTGCTTTACAAGTGTGAACTACATTCACACCATCAATATGCATCACTTAGCATAAATTTATTTCCCCTCGCTTCCACCCGGTCCTTGGGATCGATTAGTATAACAAGCAAAACGTTCTGGAACTAGCACCAAAAAATGAAACAAGCAAAACGAAGAAATAGAACTAGCAGAAAGAAAAAGAGTTAACTCGATATTCAAGCGAGTATTTAGCACCAAAAACAAAAACGAAGAAATAGAACTAGAAGAAACAAGCAAAGGGAAAATTCTGGGAAAAAACCCAACTCATTCAAAAAATGGCTGAAACTATTACGAAAAGATTCATGTAAAATGCTTCAAGAAATTAAAAAGTTTATTCATACCTCAAAAACCAAACGCCGAGACTGAGAGAAGAAACGATGAGGACAGAATCATCAACGAAAGCAGTGGGAAATGGGAGGAGAAATTATGAGGACAGAAGAGGAGAGGGTCGGGTAGGGAGGGAGGGTAAAACAGAGAGTTGGGGAGGGAAGCCGGACGTAATACCTATTACTCGATTTGGGAAGGGATTAGAAAAGCAGGGAATTTGGGGATTAGGTGGGGATTGTATTACGCGCGTAATACCTATTACAGCGAACCAAACGCCGGATTAGGGGCGTAATGTAATAGCCGCGTAATTGGTCAGTAATGGATTACCTAATACACTGAACCAAACATGTCGTTAGAGTTTGGTGGGGGCGATGGTGATGAAGGCTGCTGTGGGTGGTGATGATAGTGGTGGGCTATTGTGTTGAGGTAGTAGGAAGTGACAAATATGGTTGTGATGGGTGGAGATGTTGAGTGGCCGAAAGAGAATATGGAGTTTGCTTTTTCTTCCGTAAAAAGAATCTCCCCCCTTTGTTGAATTTCAGGTTTCGGCTATATAGAAGGAGCATGAAGGTACTGCTGCTAGGAGCCATCCGCCCGCGACCCTGCAATTATCCTGTGCAGGCTGCAGCTGACGAGCCAACAAGAGGCCACCGCCTGTTTTGTCCGTTTACATGCATTTTAGTGACAAAATGAAAGATATTTAAAACTTATAGGAATTTTTTGAAACTTTGAAAAGTTTTGGACTTTTTTTTTTGTAAATTTGTGAACTATTACTAATGGGTCAAAGCCTAAAGCATTTTTTTCATCACTATTCAAGCAAAAAAAAATGGGCGAAATTCGTTAACCCAAATAATATAGTTTTTAAGAACCAATTAAGTCTTTGAAAGTAAAAAATTGAAATTGGATTAAAATAAGTTTATCGTAAAAGCTTGATGAAATTTGGTATCTACAATTTCTTTTCGATATTCTAAGATGGATTATATAGCAATCGGTGATGCACTTGATGTTAGACTAATTCAGTATGAGCCATTGGAGAAAGGGGCGAAACTAAAACAAATTTTAAGGGGTTCAGATGAAATTTTAATTTTTTATAGTCTATATTTTTATAATTTTTAAAAGATTAAATTGAATTTTTATAATTTTAGGAGGGCCAAAGTGCAATATCACCTTTATTAATTTAAATTTTTTTAAAAATCTCAAGAGCCTAAATAGTAATTTTATATTTTAGAGGGGTCGGGCCCCTGCCAGCCCTCTAGATTCGCTCTTGATTGGAGACTTTAAAATATTCTATAAATTCTTTCTACCATAAACGCAGAAGTATTTTAGGATCCCTTCCCTTTGTTTTCATTGACGAATAGAATGACGGCGAAAAAGATGAACGTTCAAATAGATAAGGTGAAAAGAGGTGTTGAAGACCAACGTTGCCATTCACCTGGTTTTAGCAATATTTTAATAAATATTCAATATTTTTTATATTTTAATAATTATTCACCTGGTTTCGAGAACAAGCAACCCGTGGCCACGTTCCATATGTATCAATTCATACAATGTCAATTAGAGGATATTGTTAACTCTTTAATCGAGTTATGATTTCCATTGTTGTTAGTAAAGTCGTGCCATACATAAGTCATGTACGCATCATACCAATTATAGGTTCGATTATCTGTAGAGCATAAGCCTTCACTTATATCAAAGCACACGAGTTACATACACATGGTCAATGACTAACTCAAGATTTAGGTAAATCACACCATGAACACCATAAGTGAATTAATTCAAAAATAGATTCGGAATTAATTCATCTTGAGTCCAATCTAATGAATACATTTATGTCTTTACCTGTGGAGTCAACTGCTTTGATAGCCAAGACTAATCATCTGCCCAATTGGAATTGTAGACAACATAATAATCTTTGAAAGTATTTGAATCAAATGCTCACTTTGATTCTTTTACGAGATTATAGACTCGTTTAGATTATCTACTGAAGTAAGTTGTCTTTCTCGCAATGTAAACAATCTTACAGTGTCACTTATCATCAGTTTGAACTTAGACAATTAATAAGCTAATATTTGTTTGTCACAATTTCGCTATGCATGCAAAACATGAAAGACAAAAACACAAAAGATATAATAGTGAAATGTGAAATCAACTTTATTTATTCATCGTTCAAATACATAGAAAACAGTTATATGTTTACTTTCGCAACATAAGTCTCTTCTATAATTGGAATCCACATAGCCAACTAGACCCTCTAAAATTCTTCAGAATTCTAAACAAATATTGGATGTGCCCTTCAAATACCTGAGAATCCACTTCACTGCTTGCTAGTGTAACTTGTCGAGTCTAGCCATATATCTACTTACAACATTAACAACATGTGAAATATTAGGTTGAGTGTAGACTATTGCGTACATCAAACTTCGATTGCACTGGAGTAGGGAACTTTGGACATGTACTTTTTTTTGTTTTCGGTTTGTGACGACTCTGAAGTCGAAAGTCTAAGTGTGTAGTTAAAGGAGTACTAACCGGATTTGAATCTTGCATCACAAATTGCTTGAGAATCCTTTTGATGTAATTTTGTTGTGACAAAAAAACTTTTCAGAGCATCTATCTCTTGAAATTTCCATTCCCAAAATTTTCTTAACTGTACTGAGATCTTTCATCTCAAATTTAGAGTTAAGTATGATTTTTAAGTGATCAATTTCATATGGATCCTTAGCCCCAATCAGCATATCATCAACATAAAGTAACAAATATATAAACAATCCATCATCTAAACGGTGCAAATACACACATCTGTCATACTTACTTTGAACAAAACCAATGTTTAATATGAAAGAATCAATTTTTTTGTACTATTGCTAAGGAGACTGTTTTAGACCGTACAAAGATTTCTGTAGAAGGAAAACATTATCTTTCTTGCATTCAGTCTTGAATCCTTCATGTTGCTGCATATAAATATCCTCCTTTAGGTCACCATGAAAGAATGTAATCTTCACATCTAATGGTTCCAATTCAAGGTTGTTTAATGCAATAAGGGCTAATAACGCCCAAATGGTTGAATGTTTAGTAACAGGAGAGAAAACAACATGAAAATCAACTTTCTCCACTCGATTGTAACCATTTGTGATCAACTTCACATTATATCTAGTATCACCTGGTATCTAGTATCACCTGGATCTGATCCTTCCTTTCTGCTTGAACACCCACTTGCAACCTATAATCTTATTTCTAGTGGGTTGTCTCACAAGTTGCCAAGTCTCGTTCTTTTGTAGGGACTCAATCTCTTCTTCCATTGTCACAAGCCATTTTCGAGAATTAAGTGCCTAAACCGTATCAGACTAATCTAAAGGATCAGCTGAATCAATGCTTTCCGCAACGCTTAGAGTAGATGCCACTAGATTTCCATGACAAAATCTCTATTGTGGTTTGATTTCTCTTCTTTCCCTATCACGAGCTAACTTATAATTTCGTACTTGAAATGGAGGAGATGTTAGCTAAACAAAAAGAGTCTCTAATTGATCTAGGGTGGCTTCAGTATCCTCCTACTTCTCTGAAGAACTTTCAGTTTGACTTAAGTGTAAAATTCGTCGCGACGTCATGAGCTTCCTCGTCGCGACGTGGGTTGATAAAATCAGGTGACTCTTTTTTCGGGTGAAACATCGTTGTTTCATCAAAAGTAACATCCCTACTAACCATTTATCTCTCCGTTTTTAGGCATCATAACTTAAAACCTTTTATGTCAGCAACAAAACCAAGAAATATACATCTCACAGCCCTATATTCAAGCTTTCCCTCACTAAGCATAAGTAGGACAAATTAAAACTCTAAGGTTAGAGTAATAAAGTGTTACCTGACCATATCTCTTTGGGAACCTTTCCATCCAATGTTCGATGTGGAGATCGATTCACCAAATAGCTCGCCAGGTTAATAGCTTCTACCCAAAACTCCTTTCCTATATCTACGTTAAAAAGCATGCACTGGGCTCTCTCAAGTAGAGTTATGTTTATCCTTTCTACAACACCATTCTACTATGGAGTGCCGACAATTGTGCGATGTCGATTCTTTTTCACTTACAATAGTCATTAAATTCAACTGAACATAACTCGAGACTGTTATCTGTCCTTAACCATTTTACAGATTTCCTAGTTTGCTTCTCTAATAAGGTCTTCCATTGGTTAAAAATTTCGAAGACTTTATTCTTATGCTCCAGACCCAACCTTTCTTGAGGCGGTCATCAATAAATGTTAGGAGGTATTTGTTGCCTCCTTTTGAGGTGAATTGAGTTGGGCCTCATAAATCAGAGTGAATGTAGTCAAGAGCGTCATTCGTCCTGTGTTCTGCAAAATTGAAGCTAACTCGTGTTTGCTTCCTATAAATGCAATGTTCGCGAAAATATAACTTTCCAACTCCTACTCTTGGAAGAAGACCTCTCTTATTCAAAACGGTTATATCTTTCTTGCTCATGTGACCAAATCCCATATGCCACAACTGTGTTGACTCTAATTTTGTAATAGATGGAATTTGTTGTGACATCATGATGTGAAGACTGTTTTGGCTCCACCTCCGTAATTGTTGTTACGTCGGTCATTATTGAACTCTACAAAATATATAGACTGTCGATTTTCTGACCTTTCATCAAAACGAGAGCTCCACGAGATACTTTAATGTTGCTTGACTCGATGACGATTCTACAATTGTTCGAGTTTAAAAACCCTAGGGAGGTAAAATTTTTCTTTAAATCAGACACATGCTTGACATCTGGTAGTGTCATAGTGATCCCGTTGTGCACCTGATCTAAACGGTATCAATAAAGATTATTTTATAGGGTGAATTATTCCCCATAAGCATAACTCCACTTTTAACTGGACTATATGTGAAGAACCATTCATTGTTGGAACATATATGGTAAGAACATACTGAATCCAGGATCCACTTGGACGTAAGCTTAGACATTTCGGTCGTAGATACTAGCAACAAATTATTAACCTTGTATTCGACCACACTAGTATCGATTACCTCAACTTTTTACTTTTCTTTTTCATTGTTTTTGGCAGCCATCTTGTTTTTGCATTGCAGTTTATAACATTTTGCCTTAATGTGACCTAACTTCTTGCAATAGCCACATATCTTGTCTCGATTCGTCGATTTCAATTTTGACCTATACTTGCTTTGACCTGAAACCTTGACTGTTGTTTGCCTTTTGCAACCAAAATCGATGCTTGCCTACTTGACGTGCTATTCAAACTTAACTCATTGTTGAGTTTATCTTTACTCAATAAGGTTACCTTTACATCTTCGAACGAAAGTTTATCTCTGTCATAAATTAGGGTATTCCTAAAAGTTTTATATAAATGGGGCTAAGAGTACAACAATAGCATAGCCTAATCTTCATAATCTATACTAGCCTCAACATTCTTCAGGTTATTCAAGAGAGTAATAAACTTACTGATGTGATTCGTAATAGACGCACCTTTAGCCATATGAAACATGTACAAACGTTGTTTCAACACTAATGAATTCGCCAAATACTTTGTCATATAAAGGACTTCTAATTTCTTCCATAAGGCAGATGTCGTTTTGTCCATAAGCACCTCTTGCAACACATTCTTCGGGAGATACAACTAAATTACAGATAAAGTCTTCTCATCAATCTCATCTTATTTTGACTACTTCGAATCCACAGGCTTTTGCTTCGTAACAACCTTCTTCAGGCAGTTCTAAACTAGAATTGTCGTCAACCAAACTTTCCATAAACTAAAAGTTGTAATCTCATTGAATGTCTCGATATCAAATCTCATTATCACCATCTCTAAATGGGTTATTTTGGAATCCTAACCAATCTCTAATATCAGTTTCTTGGGGATAAACTCGAATTTACGACAAATAAGAATGAATAGAGAAAAATTAGGCACACAAATTTATGTGGAAAAACTCCTTCAATGAAAAGGATAAAAAATCACGAGAAAATAAGACCTCAATAAGCAAATAATCAAATAGTGCGAGATGGAAAAATTCACAAGCAAGCCCTAAACCCTGAAAACAAAGCCCTCTAACTAAAACATAAAATTTCCTCAAAGCTCTCTCAAAGTTTTCCCTCAATATTATTCAATGTTGTTTATTTCTAGGATTACTAAAAGCCCTTTTTATAGGCTAAGATTAGAGGTTTAATCATATTAAAATATCTCTGGTATAATCAGAGTTTGACTAGGAAAAGTAACCCTGCTAAAAGTCTAACATGCAACTGTTTTAATTTGGGAAACCATCACATCGTTTAGATTCTCCTCGTCGCAACATTGTCCCTGCTTTGGTTCTGTTTTGTTGTTGCGACGTTGCTTGGTTCCTCATTGTGACGCCACCTCTATTTTGACTCTAATTTATCCCAACATGCGAGACACTCCACATATATTAAACCTTTTTTTGAACAACATTTTACTTCGTGGAAACATTGCTTAATGGGGGCTTATTAAAAAAATTATTTTTGTTCAAAAGTAAATTAATCCAACACAATAAAAGAAAAAGAGATATTATTTGAATTATTTAATAGCCCAAATAACTTAATAAAATGTTTATTCAACAACTCAGTCAAGATCGAAACGAGCTCCACCTTCAAAATAATAATAATTGAGTTTAAAATTTTATAAAAATCTATATACATTGTATAAATGCTCTTTCTTATATAACAAAAAGAATATTCTACATTATTCAAGAAGTCGACACAAAAATGAACTCTTAAAATAGTGAGTCTGAATAGTGAATGGGTAGCATTTGATAGCTCATGAATTAACTATAAATGCTAAGCTTCAATCTCTTTTAGCTTCAATCTCTTCTCAATTAGGACCTTTCCCACACCTTTTTTTCTTTTACTTTATTATCATCTTTAATTTTGCTTTTCTCTATCAAAATGCTGACTTAAGCATAGGAGAGTGTTCGGCCCCGTTTGGCTCTGCTTGTGTGATGGGCTTTTGCCTAAAAAGTACTTTTTTGTTAAAAGTACTAAAGAACAACCCTCATTTTTGCCCATTTTTTAACTTAAAAAAATCACTTTTTCACAGATAAAAAAGTAGCAAATCTGCCACTTTTTTTAAGCCAAAAGTACTTTTGGCATTATATTACTTTTTTAGCTTTCTTTTTTCTTCTTTCCAACAGACCCCTTTTTCTTCCCCATTTCTCTTTTGTTTACTTTTCCTCTGGTTGTTTCTCTTCGGGCAGGTGAGTCTCTTTTTCTTCTTCTTCTTCTTATTTTTTTGTGAAATACTTCTTCTTCTCTTTAGTTATTTTTTGATTGTTTAATTTTCTGAAATAATTATGAAATAAAAAAAGTTCTTTCACATTATTTTCAGCTTTTCTCTTTTGCTTGACCTTTGGTTCTTGGACTTGACAAAGTAAAAATCCCAGGTTTGTGAGCTTATTACGGTTCTTTTCATTTCATTCTTTCATGTTATTTGGAAAATAACTATTATTGTAATGAGATACATGTTTTATTAGGTATAAGTATTTAAAATTTTATTTTTGTAATGTGATACATGCGTAAATATATATATAATCATATTAGTGAATCTGGTAATGCATACTTCATCCGGATAAAGTATGCATTATTAAAATTAAATTAAAATATAAAATAAGAAATAAAATTATAAAACAATATGTTATTTGGAAAATAATAATTATTGTAATGAGATACATGTTTTATTAGGTATAAGTATTTAAAATTTTGTTTTTGTAATGTGATACATGCGTAAATATATATATAATCATATTAGTGAATTTGCTAATACATACTTCATCCGAATGAAGTACGTATTAGCAGATTTAGTAATATCTAGTTGGATTGCCACGTAGGATTACCGTTAGGGAGATAACAGAACTTAACGGAAGAGTGATCACTTCGTAATAAAATAATAACATAAGTGACTAAAACGTAACATTTCAAACATAAGTGACTAAAATGTAACATGGAGCGAACAAAAGTGACTTTTTTGTAGTTTACCCTTAAAATAAAATAATACAAGTGTGTTAAAATTATTAATTAAAAATAAAAAATTATTTTTAAAATAATACAATTGTGTCAATATCTATTTACAAATAATTAATGATTATATTTAAATATTTAAATATAGTTTATATATTCTAATTAAATTTAATAAATAATTAATATTAATTACTTAGAATTATTTAAAATTAATATTATATATTAAAATATTAACAATAAGTTATAATAAATTATTTTTTTTATATTATTACTAAAATATCATAATATTAACTGTTGAAGGCCAATTTTAACCCATTTACATCAAAACCCAATTTAGCCTTACTTGACCCACCAAAATTAAACCCAAAACCCAAAATCTTAACTACCCAAAGCCCAATTTACATTAAAACCCCAATGGCCCAAACCCTAAGCCCAAATCAAAATAATAAAATCCTAGCCCGCAACCTAAACTTTTCTCAACTAAATCCTAGCCTTTGCCACCACCAACTCCACTAGCCACACTTGCTCCACCACCAACTCCACTAGCCACACTTGCTCCACCACCACTTGTACCTACAAATGAAGACATAAACAATAAAAAAAATATTTTGTAAATGGCTATATAAGCCTTCTCATATTTTGTATTTAGGGGAGGAAAAAAAAAGTTTTTGGAGAGAAAGTTATTGTAAAGAATTTTTGGAGAGGTTTTTTGGAGAGTAATCAAGGAGAAGAGTTATTGTAAAGGCTGGTTTTTTTTTAGAGATTAATCGAAGATCAAAGCAAAAAAGGTTCATTTGTCTATTCTCGTTTTAAGTTCTTTGTTTGTTTATTGTTTTCCTTTTAATTTTATTTTGTTTTTTTATACGAAAGTAAAAATAAAAGAAAGAAGCTTACCCATTTTAGAATTACCGAAAAAGGTTTGTTTTTTAGGTCTAGCTGCCGTGTACGGTGGCGCCAACGACGGCTGACGGCGGTCCGACGATTGGACGGTGACCGGCCTTGTGGCCGGAAATCACCCACCCTCTCCCTCTCTCTTTTTTTTTCTTTCCTTTCAAGTGCAAAAATGATTTTTTTTGAAGAAAATGGGCCTTTTATAGCCCTCCAAAATGACGTCATCTTGGGGTTGGCCATTAAACCCCAAAACAACGTCGTTTTGACTTGGACTGGATCGACCCGACCCGACCCTCCTAGGATCCGCGTGTTTTTTAGCGGAAGGGTTAATTACGCTTTTAGCCCTTTCGCTTTTTTTATTTATTTTGCAATTAAGTCATTTTTTATTTTTAATTTGGTCCCGAAGTTTGTCGTAATTTTTAATTTAGTCTCCGCTGATGTACTGCGTTTTGATGGGAAGGAATAATTACAGTTTCGGTCCCCCTATCAGATCACATCTTATTTCAACATCGATATTAGTTTTTTCTTTTTATTTTTATTCATTTTTTATTTCAATAAATAAGGCAATGCACCGATTTAACATTAAGTCGTAGATTTCATTGCTATGTTGGGTGAATATCAATCGGCTTGTGTAAGAAACGGAACGTCCTTTTCAAAAGAAATCGAAATTATAAAAATTCTCGTGTTTTAATCGGATCATGATTAAATGTCACATTGAACTCGTATTTTTGAAAATTAAGACAACACATGTTTAACGAGATACCAATTTTCGCGAGGGTGCTAATACCTTCCTCGTGCGTAACCGACTCCCGAACCCTATTTTTTTCTTTGGCTTTAAACGTAGACCTAAACTCAGCCTTCTTTTTGGTTTAAAAAATAAATTTTCTTTTGAAAAAGAGGATTTATTAGGTGTCCGATCACACCTAGGAAAAAGGATCGGTGGCGACTCCCTTTTTTAATAAAATCGAAAGTCGATTTTTAAATTTGCAATAAATCGCCTCAATTAGTGACCAAAAGAAGAAATTTTTACGTCGCTATAGCTGGCGACTCCACTGGGGACCATTTTTGAGAGTCGAGTCGAATTAAACACGTGTTGTCAAAATTTTCAAACTCCCTTGTTCAAATTAATATTTAGTCGTGACCCCAAAATTGTGTTTTTGAAAAGTCATGCATTTGCATCATGTGGTATTTGTTCTTTTAACTTGTTTTATCTGGTTGCTTTTCAACTTTAAATTTTTATGGTTTTAGTTTTGGTTTAGTTTTTAAACAAAACGTAAAGGTTTGTGAGTTTCTCCCCACACACCGCACGCTTGCATTTTGCATAACATGAGCTCTCTGCATAGGCTCCGTCCGCTTAAGTGGGAGTGAGAAACTATACATTCGTGAGGTTTTCACCTCCGCATGGGCTAGGGGATCGCTTCCGGAATACATCCGTACTTATGTCTTCGTGAGGTTTTTACCTCCGCATGGGCATAGGGAAATGTATTCCCTGAACTGAACTTGATCCACATGAGCCTATAATGGGTGAGGGTTGAGGAATCTGCTGGTTCAGGTACCCTTTCTATAGAACCAAACCACATATAGAAAACCATAGGAGCTCACCCTTAGGTAGAGCCACGCCCAACTTTAGTGGTCACTCGGTACGTTCTCTGTTATTTATTTCTCCTGTACTAACGAGTTTTGTTTTGTTATGACTGCATTGCATTACATCATCATAGAAATGAGGTTTGGGAAGTGAGGGATCCGAAATTGGTTAAATACTGTGATCTAGTGGCAGAGCTGATTAAAGAATTCGAAGAAATAACTTTTAATTACCCACGATAAGAAAACCAATTGGATGATGCCTTGGCCACTTTGGCTTCAATGTTCAAAGAAAACAGAGAAACAGAAATAATGTCTCTTCAAATGAGCATATATGAAGTCCCTGCACATTGTTTCAGCATTGAGAAAGAGCCAGATGGACGGCCATGGTTCTATGATATCTTAGAATACGTCAAGAATCAAAAGTACCCCGAACAAGCAAATGAGAATGACAAAAGAACAATCAGAAGAATGACAGCAGGATTCGTTCTTGATGGGGACATCTTGTAGAAAAGAGGAAAATATCAGGTGCTCTTGAGATGCGTAGATGCTGTTGAAGCCAGAAAAATACTTGAAGATGTCCATGAGGGAATTTGCGGGACACATGCCAATGGTTTCACTATGTCCAGGAAGATTATGAGACTCGGTTATTACTGGCTGATGATGGAAAGCGACTGCATTAATTTCGCACGAAAATGCCACAAATGTCAAATTTATGGTGATAAAATTCATGTAGCCCATTTGCCCTTCACGTCATGACTTTTCTGTGGCCTTTTTCTATGTGGGGCATCGATGTTATAGGGCCAATTTCCCCAAAAGCTTCTAATGGACACCGATTCATTTTTGTGGTTGTTGATTACTTCACAAAATGGATAGAAGCCGCATCGTTTTCCAATGTGACGAAGACTGCAGTTTACAGGTTTTTGAAAAAGGAAGTCATTTGTCGATATGGCTTGCCTGAAAGAATCATTTCAGATAACGCCTTGAATTTGAACAACAAGATGATGAAAAAAGTGTGTGAGCGATTCCAAATAAAGCATCATAACTCCTCGCCCTATCACCCAAAGATGAACGGAGCTGTTGAAGCAGCCAACAAGAATATTAAGAAGATTATTGGGAAAATGACCGAGACATATAAAGACTGGCACGTGAAGTTACCATTTGCTTTGTATGCATATCGCACATCTGTACGGACATCTACGGGGGCAACTCCTTTCTCTCTGGTCTATGGAATGGAAGCTGTGCTACCTATCGAAGTTGAGATCTCCTCTCTACGGGTCTTAATAGAGTCGAGATTAGAGGAAGCAGAATGGGTTCGAGCTCGATATGACCAGTTAAACCTCATCGAAGAAAAACGTCTAAAGGTAATTTGTCATGGACAGATGTACCAGAAGAGAATGATCGCGGCCCATGACAAGAAAGTACGGCCAAGAGAATTCCATGAAGGAGAAATTGTGCTGAGAAAGATTCTCCTAATACAAAAAGATCTGTGAGGAAAATGGGCACCAAATTGGGAAGGTCCATATGTCGTAAAGAAGGCATTCTCGGGTGGAGCTTTGATTCTCATCGAGATGGATGGGAAGGAGTTACCGAACCCAGTGAACTCAGATACTGTGAAGAAATATTATGCTTGAAGAAAAGAAAATCAAGATGAAAACCCGAAAAATGGCATCTTAAAAAAAAGGGATCAAGGTGAAAACCCAAAAAGGGCGTCTTGATTAACACAAAAGATTAGGATGAAAACCCGAAAGGGCGTTCTAATGAAGCAAATACTGGCTTAAAAAGTAAGGCGTTTTGAATGGTGGGTCAAATCAGTGAGACTATAGTATTTGAAGTATTTCTGAAAGCTCGAAATCTTCTACGCAAGAAGTTATGCTCGAAAAGATTCTTGATTGAGGAACGTGGAAGAGTTCATGCTCTGAATATCTAAAGCATTTGTATTTGTTGAAATGCGTTCCCCTTTCTCTTTATGACATTTTTTACTATCATTGGTTAACTTTCTTTGTTTGCTACATTTCAAATGAATAAATGTGAGGTATCCTTTTGTCCCTACCTGACCATTTTCATGCATCTCATTATGTGGTTCATTTACATGATAAATAGTAAAATGACATACTCTAAACAAAAGAAATGTTTAAGCATTACCCGGATAAGAATTGGATAAGTACAAGAACCTCAAAGCAAGGACAAAGTTCAACCAGAGGCAAAAGAGCGATATCTGAGAAACGTGGATTACTCGTGAAGTTTGAGTACGGGTACAGGGCCTGAAGAGAGAGTCAAGAGTCAAAGCACTGAACACAGATCATCAAAAATCATGACGAAAAAGGACATATGACAAACAAACCCAAGGCGCAAAGCATAATCATGTAGGCATAAGGGCATTTAAGACCAACATGTGCATATCATGATAACATCATGCATGACATATACAGGTACTCTAGTAGAGCAAGAAGATGTGATGATAGCTGTACTGAATCAAAGGAAAAGACACCTGAGTTCCACCAGATGACAGGTTTTGGTATTTTGATGTTTTTATTTCTATTTTCAAAATTCAACTCATATTGCGAGAAATGAGTTGAGCCTCAAGACACGTTGAGGTAATTTCAATTTCTGTTTGTCAAAAATCAACTCATATTGCGAGAAGTGAGTTGAGCCTCAGGGCACGCTGAGGTAATTTCAATTTCTGTTTGTCAAAACACAACTCATATTGCTAGAGGTGAGTTGAGCCTCAGGTCACGCTGAGGTAATTTCAATTTCTGCTTGTCAAAAATCAACTCATATTGCGAGAGGTGAGTTGAGCCTCAGGGCACGCTGAGGTAATTTCAATTTCTGTTTGTCAAAATACAGCTCATATTGTAAGAGGTGAGTTGAGCCTCAAGGCACGCTGAGGTAATTTCAATTTCTGTTTGTCAAAAATCAACTCATATTACGAGAGGTGAGTTGAGCCTCAGGGCACGCTGAGGTGCTTTTCAAGTTCTGCTTTTCAAAAAATCAACTCATATTGCGAGAGGTGAGTTGAGCCTCAGGACATGCTGAGGTATTTTCAATTTCTATTTTTTCAATTTATATTTTCAAAAATCAACTCATATTGCGAGAAGTGAGTTTAGCCTCAGGACACGCTGAGGTATTTTCAATTTCTATTTTTTTCAATTTATATTTTCAAAAATTAATTCATATTGCGAGAGATGAGTTGAGCCTCGGGGCACATGTCGAAGTATTTTCAAAATCTGTTTTCAAATTAAGTTTAAAAAAAAAACCAACTCATATTACGAGAGGTGAGTTGAGCCTTGGCTCACGTGCTGAGCTATGTTCAATTTCTATTTTAATGTCTGTTTTTAAAGAGTCAATTCATATTGTGAGAAATGAGTTGAGCTCAGGATCACATGCCGAATAAAGAATAAAGATTGGAGCTGATTGAAGACACAAGATTTTGTCTCCCTGAAGTTGCAGTGGAGCTAATCGAGGATATCAGATCTTGCCTTTCTAAAGTTGCAGAAGAGAAAACTACAAACCTTATCTCGCTGAAGCAATAGAAGAACAGATTGAAGTTGTAGATCTTATCTTTTTGAAGTTACAGTGAAGCGGATCGAAGCCACAAATCTCAGACCCTTGAAGTTACATTGGAGTAGATTGAAGCTACAAGGCATATCTCCGAATTTGCAGTGGATTGAACCAAAGCTACAAGATGCGGTGGACTGGAAAGAGACTACCTAGATGAGAAGAGCACCAAAGAAGTCCATACTTAGCAAGACCGGGAAAAATTGCCCTTTCTTTGTATCTTTGCTCTATTCCCGTTACACGATAATAAGCAAAGAGGGACAGCTATTGTAGGCCAATTTTAACCAATTTACATCAAAACCCAATTTAGCCTTACCTGACCCACCAAAATTAAACCCAAAACCCAAAATCTTAACTACTCAAAGCCCAATTTACATCAAAACCCTAATGGCCCAAACCCTAAGCCCAAATCAAAATAAAAAAACCCTAGCCCACAACCTAAACTTTTCTCAACTAAATCCTAGCCTTTGCCACCACCAACTCCACTAGCCACACTTGCTCCACCACCAACTCCACTAGCCACACTTGCTCCACTACCTACTCCACTAGCCACACTTGCTCCACCACCACTTGTACCTACAAATGAAGACATAAACAATAAAAAAAATATTTTGTAAATGGCTATATAAGCCTTCCCATATTTTGTATTTAGGGGAGGAAAAAAAAAAGTTTTTGGAGAGAAAGTTATTGTAAAGGATTTTTGGAGAGTAATCAAGGAGAAGAGTTATTGTAAAGGCTAGTTTTTTGGAGAGGCTGATTTTTTTTTTAGAGATTAATCGAAGATCAAAGCAAAAGAGGTTCATTTGTCTATTCTCGTTTTAAGTTCTTTGTTTGTTTATTGTTTTCCTTTTAATTTTATTTTGTTTTTTATACGAAAGTAAAAATAAAAGAAAGAAGCTTACCCATTTTAGAATTACCGAAAAAGGTTTTTTTTTGAGGTCCAGCTGCCGTGTATGGTGGCGCCAACGGTGGCCGACGGCGGTCCGGTGACTGGACGGTGACCGGCCTTGTGGCCGGAAATCACCCACCCTCTCCCTCTCCCTTTTTTTTTTCTTTCCTTTCAAGTGCAAAAATGATTTTTTTTGAAGAAAACGGGCCTTTTATAGTCCTCCAAAACGACGTCATCTTGGGGTTGGCCATTAAACCCCAAAACAACGTCATTTTGACTTGGACTGGATCGACCCGACCTGACCCTCTTAGGATCCGCGTGTTTTTTAACGGAAGGGTTAATTGCGCTTTTAGCCCTTCCGCTTTTTTATTTACTTTGCAATTAAGTCATTTTTTATTTTCAATTTGGTCCCGAAGTTTGTTGCAATTTTCAATTTAGTCCCCGCTGATGTACTGCGTTTTGATGGGAAGGAATAATTACTGTTTCGGTCCCCCTATCAGATCACATCTTATTTCAACATCGATATTAGTTTTTTCTTTTTATTTTATTCATTCTTTATTTCAATAAATAAGGCAACGCGCCGATTTAACATTAAGTCGTAGATTTCATCACTATGTTGGGTGAATATCAATCGGCTTGTGTAAAAAAACGGAACGTCCTTTTCAAAAGAAATCGAAATTATAAAAATTCTCGTGTTTTGATCGGATCATGATTAAATGTCACATTGAACTCGTATTTTTGAAAATTAAGACAACACATGTTTAACGAGATACCAATTTTGGGCGTCGCGAGGGTGCTAATACCTTCCTCGTGCGTAACCGACTCCCGAACCCTATTTTTTCTCTGGCTTTAAACGTAGACCTAAACTCGGCCTTCTTTTTGGTTTAAAAAATAAATTTTCTTTTGAAAAAGAGGATTTATTAGGTGTCCGATCACACCTAGGAAAAAGGATCGGTGGCGACTCCCTTTTTTAATAAAATCGAAAGTCGGTTTTTAAATTTCTAATAAATCGCCTCAATTAGTGACCAAAAGAAGAAATTTTTACGTCGCTGCATTAACTAATTTGAACATTATTTAAATACATATTTGTTACTTTATAATATCATGTCTAAAATGGACATTTTATTTCTCAAAAGCACTTTTTGACAGCAATACCAAACACTCAAATTTTAAATTAAACTTTTTAAAAGCACTTCTTAAAAGTATTTTTCCAAAACACTTTTTAAAAGCATTGTCAAACTAACCCTTCGAGAGCACAAACTTTGGCGCCTCTTAGTTCACTTATGATTCATAGTCTAAACGGAACAGATTCTAGCTCATTAGCCACAAAATCCAGCCCACCAACTATGGAACTTAACTTACTCTATTTTTCAAGCCCAACAAAAATAACATCAACAACAATGTCGTTTGCCTACAAATTTAACTTCATGGTTAAATTGCCTTTTAAGCTCCCTTTTCTTTCTGTATAATTTCAATCAAGTTCCTCTTTTTTCACCACAGTTCCAGTCTAGTCACAAGTTAACAACTGTACTTCCATCATCTTAAATTCCCTTGTTAGTTATCTAGATTTAACTCTTTAATTTTTTTTTCAATGATAATTATCTACTTTATAAAAATTTTACGACCCTGAAATTTTTAAGGCGTTATATTTCTTCCTCCTTTAAAAAAATTTTATCCTCAAAATTTACTTGTGGTGAATAGTCATGTTTTTTGCTACTTCATCACTAGGAAGCTTCTCATTATTCATATTCCTTATCCTCTCGGACTAAGATTTTCATAGACTCATCTTTGTATGTCAAATATAATTAAATCTGAACTGCATTTAAAATGATGACATAAGAAGAATTGCATTTGTATCTCTTTAGAATTGATATGCCAAATATATTATACATTCAAACTAACTTTAAGAATAAAATCAACTTGTAAACCAATGATTTAATATATTCAATAGTTTCGTACGACCCAATCAACCTCATGCCCAACTTACTCTTTTTGTCAAATTGAATTTTTTTTCTACAAAGATACTTTTACCTTTAGATAATCTTTCATCAATTTCACCTTTGCTTTAATTTTGGTGATCAACTTTCAACCTATAAACTTATTCTCACTTATATACAAAATTATGTCAAGGGGATATCTAAACAAAATGATGCTCAAATTCATCTAAATTTTGACATTATATTTCCTATGTACATGAAATAATTTTATAATTATATATATATATTATATTTTTAGATTTTATATATTTTAATTTTAAAATGATAATACAAAAACCTAATATTTTATAAAAATAAAAAATATATAAAATTATTGAAAAATTAAATTCAAAATGAATTTCAACAAATAAACATTGATTTAAATACACATTTTGGACGTAAAATAACTTTTATAATATTTTTAAAAAATATTTTTATAATATATAAATGCTTGTCACGTGCGATAATATGAGTTTTTATCATATTTCGTAACATTATTTGTTCTCGGTGTTATATTATTATATCTTAAGCCTATAAAAGAAATACCAAATATGTCATGCAATCCAAATTTAAGTATAACCTAAGTTTAAAAAAAATATTAAAACCATTGATGAAATTCAGAGACAAAACATACATCAACCTTTAAAAAATAAAAATAAAAAGTAAAGCAAGAAAGTAGCGAAGCAGATTTCTGCAACACGAGGCAGCCATGCACGGCATGCATGTAGCACAGTATAATAAGAGTCCAAGTGTCCTATATGCTCTTCTCTCAAACTCCAATCCTTTTATATCTTCCCTGCAAAACGGTGCTAAAAGACCAAAAAGCAGAAACCCTAAAACAACAAAAATGAAACCAGGAGGGCAAAGCTTAGCTCTAACCACCACCACCATAGCCATTCAAATCTTAACCTTCAGCCTAATTTTTTCGTTCAGCTTCGCTCTCCTCAAAACCCCACAAGAACCAACCATACACCAAGTCACTGAAAATTCAGATATCCCAACTCTGAAGACCAAATTCTCGAGAAACCACGTCCACAAACAGTTCCGAGTTTTCATGGAAACGTACGGAAAGAACTATTCGACCAGGGAGGAGTACATGCACCGCCTCGGGATCTTTGCGAAGAACTTGGTGAGGGCTGCTGAGCACCAGCTGCTTGATCCTATGGCTGTGCATGGTGTGACTCAGTTCTCTGATCTATCTGAGGAGGAGTTTGAGAGTCTTTACACTGGTTTCAAGGGCCCCAATGTGGCGGCACCATTATTGAGGGATGGTGTTGGTGGTGAAGCAGAGGCGTTGGAGGTTGATGGGTTGCCTGAGAGCTTTGATTGGAGAGAGAAAGGAGCTGTAACAGAGGTTAAGATGCAGGTAAATTTTATTGTTCTCTTAAAGAATCAATATTGATTTTTAATTTGGACCATTTTATCGATTCCGGTTACTGGTCTGGAGTAATCGGACAGTTTTACCAAAGCTTAATTATATTTATAGGGTACTTGTGGATCATGTTGGGCATTTAGCACCACAGGAGCTATTGAAGGAGCCAACTTTATTGCAACAGGGAAGCTTCTAAATCTAAGTGAACAACAGCTTGTAGATTGTGATCACATGGTAGTTAATTTCATCCTCTATATATGGTCTCTCTCAATTATTGTTCATATTGCATGCTCCGGTTTTTAATCATTGTCCACAAAGCTTTTGTTAACCTTTCTTTGATCTGCTTCCTTTCGATGCCATTTCGTGAAGTGCGATATAAAGGATAAGAATGCGTGCGACAACGGTTGCGGTGGAGGCCTAATGACGAATGCCTACAAGTATTTGATCGAGGCAGGAGGCTTAATGGAGGAGAATGCATACCCCTACACTGGGGAACGCAACGAATGCAAGTTCAACCCAGAGAAAGTAGCTGTTGAAGTTGTGAATTTCACTAACATCCCCATCGATGAAAATCAAATCGCCGCAAATTTAGTACTTCGTGGCCCTTTAGCCGGTGAGTTAACTTCCTCCAAAAATCAATGGAAGTAATATGCTATAATTATACATGATGTTAGATGAAGTTCTTTTCTAATATAGGTATGAAACAGGAGTTCATATAGCATAGGTTGCATATATCTTATGTATATTCCGAGTTTCGACACCCTTGTTCGGTTTATATCCTTTTTTAGAAGATTCTTAAAGGATCTCTTCTTATACATAACTAACACACTCGTACGTATATTTGTATTTGATACTCGTGTTTGATATTTTGTACATTACAGTTGGGTTGAATGCTATCTTCATGCAAACCTACATAGGAGGGGTGTCATGCCCAATAATATGTGGGAAGAGGTGGATAAACCATGGAGTATTACTAGTGGGTTATGGGGCAAAAGGGTTTTCAATTCTAAGACTTGGGAATCAACCCTATTGGATCATAAAGAACTCATGGGGCAAACGGTGGGGAGAACATGGCTATTATCGCCTTTGTCGAGGTCATTCCATGTGTGGAATCAACACAATGGTCTCAGCGGTGGCAACCCAAGTCTACTGAAATTATCGTTTTCATTTTGTTTAGTATAGGAATTTTCAATTATATTTCCTAGTGATAAAAAGTAACATTTCTAAATTAAATTAATCAACATATATGTATTTTCTATTGAAGAACTGATTATGAAGAAAGTGACATATATGTAAATTGATCAATATGATATTAAAGAAATGATTATGAAAATGGTTTACCTTGGGATTGTAATGTGATGAAAATGAGTAAGAATAAAAATGGGAAACAAAGAAAAGCAGCTACGATGTAGGAGAGTCTATTTATAGTAAATATGTTTTTGTTATCTTATAGTACGTAGGATCAAAATGTAGTATGCAAGGAAGTTTGGATTTCAGTTACTTGATGACTAGGTACCTTGTATTAAGGTATTTGAGACCTTCCGATGATCTCTCGGGAGCACTTGTAATAGCCTGAATTTCAATGATGTCGAAAATAGTGGTTCTATGAACTCGTAGATTATATTATTTAATATTTACGAGTTAAATATAGTTTTTAAAAGATTTTTGGAATAGTAAATTGTCTTTTATAAAGATTTATTTGGTCAAGAAATTGAGAAAAAGAGGTATCGTGATCTCGATGTTATAAACCGAGCTATAAATATTTTTATAAATATTTACGGAATGTCAATATAGTATTAAAATTTTGTTAGAAAATTTTGACGTTTGGGTGGTCAATTAAATAAAAAGAATTAAATTGAAAAATGTGTAAAAGTTGCTAAAAGGATTAAATAGTTCAATTGTCAAATGAGGAATGACCTAAAGTGAAAATAAGCCCAAAGGAGATATTTTGGGCAGCAAATAACTGAGAAAAATCAGGAAATGGGTGAAATAAGGGCAAAATTGGAAAATTGCTAAAATTAGCTAAATAAAAATGGGACTAAATTGGAATATTTAGAATTCTCTTCATTTCTCTTCATATTCATCAGCTGAAAAGCAGCCATGAAAGGGGGTTCAAGCTGGTTTTCATCCTCTAGCTTCATGTAAGTTTAATTCTTGCTTTCTCCTTAAAATTTCTATATTTTTGAAATTTTACAATTGGGTCCAACTTACTATTTCATTAGTTTTTGATTCCATGGCTAATTTTTAAAGTTTTTATGGATGAGTTCTGAAATAATATGATGAATAATCATAGAATTGAAGCTTTACTTTTGGTATATAATGATTTTATCAAGTAAAATTGATGGAAATTCATTTTAGGACATAATTAAGAAAGAGTTTGGAATTAATGTCTAATGCTAAAGTTCTGATTTTAGGGGTTATGAAGAAGTTTAAAATGATAGACTAAAGTATTAATTGAGAAAAATTAGCTCAATTGAGGGGTTAATTGAGCAAGAAATGAATTGTATAAACTGTGAAATTTGGGGCAAAATGCAAATCAACATTTTTCACTAAAACTGTTTTGGACAGCAGCAGTAGTGTAACTTTGAAAAATCACCAAAAATTGTATAAATCAAATTAGATGATGAATAAAATATGAAATTAAATCTTATTGAGTATAGTTTCTTATAAAAGAAACGATGTAAGCAATGGAATTGTGAATCATGAGATATAATAAATTTTATGAGACAAGGTCAGAATGATTTCGGGTTCCCCTGTTTTGACTTTTGAAAATCATAAAAAATTGGATAAAAATAATTATGGGTTTAAATTTATATGTTTAGAATCCTTAATGATCCTATTTTCCATAGAAACAAACGAAAACATCATTTGAATCTTGTACGAGGATATAATTAATTTTTAGTGAAGAAGAGTCAGAACTGTTAGACAGCAGAACATGGGTAACTTTAAAGAATAAACTGTACTTATTGGCTAAACCAAGAATTCTTAAAATTTTATGGTAAGAAGATATATGAGTCTAGTTTTAGGGAAAATTATCGGATCTTAATTTTGAGTTATATAGCTCCAGATATAAATAATTTAGTGACTATGATACAGATGGACAGCTTGAATATTCATAAAAGTAAATAATAAAGATTATAGATAATGTTACTTACAAGTGTGTTATATACATTAAGGATGTGGAATGGAGAGGAGGAGGAGGAAAATATATATGAATATCCAGCTAGCATGGCTAATTTGCATGTTTTAGGCTTAAGGACTGAATTGAATAAAAGTAAAACTTCAGGGGGTAATTTTGTAAAAATGTTAAAAATGACTAAATTGAAGGGAATGAATTTTTTTATTATATAAATTAATAAATTGAATGAAATTTTCAATTTAAGATCGGGTGAAAATTGGGAAAATGGTTAATTACCAAAATGCCCCTTAATCTTGATATTTCTGCAATTTCGCCAAGTAAGTTCGTGTAACTTGAATTATATTCTTAAATGCTTGAAATGCATGTTTTTTTATATGAATATGATTTGAATGTTCATTATATGGAAATTTATGAAACATTGATATATTTGAAAAAAAAAGGGGAAAAAAATCCCGGTTGAATGGAAGGAAAATTCGATGGATCTCTGAAAGGGAATTGACGGTAAAAAGGATCTAGCCCGGACGGGTGATCCTATCCTAATATAGCCCTCCCGAAGAATATGTGGAAAATGGATTTAGCCCGGACGGGTAATCCGAATTAAGGTCTGAATTTAGTCTGGACTGGTAATTCAGATCCAAGCTCATTAGAGTAATTGTCGTTGCAGGGATTTAGCCTGGACTGGTAATCCCGACAATACTCTATGAGTTTATATTACAGGGGATTTAGCCTGGACTGATAATCCCACTGTAAGGATGAGGTTCGCGGGAGTGTGCTCTCTGATATGGAATGTGTAAGACCATGGTTGAAAGATACCATGGCAACCTGATATGAAATGTGTAAGACCATGGTTGAAAGATACCATGGCAACGTGATATGAAATGTGTAAGACGATGGTTAAAAGATACCATGGCAACGTGATATGAAATGAATAAGACCATGGTTGAAAGATACCATGGCAACCTGACATGAAATGAGTAAGACCATGGTTGAAAGATACCATGGCAACATGACGGGAAAATGAATAAGACAATGGTTGAAAGATACCATGGCAACATGACAGAAAACGTGTAAAACCATAGTTGAAAGATACTATGACATCATGTCAAAGATAAATAAGATCGAGGAAGAGAAACGCCAAGATATCTATTGAACAATCGATATTCAGGTAATATGTATCAGATGGAATGGTTATATGAAATGGTTGTGTGAAATGTTTACAGGAATTGGTCATATGGAAATATATGTACAAAATAGTTGTATGAAATAATTAAGAAGATAGATAAATGAAATAAGTATAGGTACATGGAATTTAATTTATGTTAAGTTTAATACGAACTATTACCGAAATAAATATATACAAGATATAAGGAACTGATGGTGCATGAAATATTGATATAACGAAATGAATGATATATGCTTATGAAGAAACAGTAAGATAATAATATGTTTTGTGACATGTACATATATAATTATCTTTGATATGTTGATACAAGGAAATTATGTATGTTGAGACTATTATTAAACTCAAGTGTGATATGTTGAGAAAATAGGTATATCAATGTTGAATTTATATGAAATATGTGCAAGTATACTAACAATGTTGTTGTTTGACGCTTAGACAAGTGCCAAGCTATTGATTGAATGGTAACATGTTTAATTATAAGGAGCATTGAAATGGTAAGTACTTAGATGAAAATATAATTTAAGATTTTGTGAAATTTTTTATGATCTCGATTTTATTCCAGTTGGTTTCTAATGTATGTTTTGGGCTTCGAGGGTCCAATAGAGAGACGTTATGATTATTTCAAAATATGAATAATAAATGACTTAAAATTGTCTGAAAATGTTCAGTAAACTCCGGTAATGCCTCGTACCCTATTCCGGCAATGAATACGGGTAGGGGGTGTTACAGCACTGGTTTAGTTAAGGTCTTAACTTTTATGACACAACAGTGTAGTGGTACCGCGTACACCATAGAATAACAAGCTACAGTTCATCTAGATGTTTTGACCGTAGTTGTTGGATCCATGGTCCGTTAATGAGGTTGTGATGTTACAGTCCCCTAAAGATCATTGTAAAGTTTATCTCAAACATCACCGTATCATTCCTAACATAAATCCTATTGTTCTTAGAAGCTTGATGGATGATGCAAGGCTCCCAAGCCAAACGCGCGAGCTTAAAAAGCTCAGAAAGTAGTCTGGAATTGTTGGGGCTATCAGCCAAAGGAAAGAAAAAAAACGAAGAAAAATTGACAAAGGAAAGAAAAAAGAAAAGAAAAGAAAAACTGATGAAGATGATCACAAGTTGATCTGTATAAATGATTTCATTGAAGTAAAAAATATAAGTTACAAATTACCTAATGCATAATTACTCCCACTAATTATATTGTAAATTATGTAGTTATCTTGCACAACATCAGTATATCATCAAACCAATCAACAAACTAGTCTTAGTATATCAACTAAACTAATTACAAAATGAACTAAACTAGTTAGAAGTCAAATAAAACAGAACAGCTGCATGGTTGGGCTCCAAAACGTTTTTGCTGTTGTATTGCAGGCTAAAATTCAACACTCCTCCTTGGACTAGATGCAACAAACACCAAGACTTCTCCTCTAAGGGGCTTAGTTAAAATATCAGCAAACTGATTTTCTGAACTGCAATGGATTAATTTGACTTTATCTGATTGTTCAGCCTACCTAACAAAGTGAAATTTGATTTAAAGTGTTTTGTTTTGCCAAGAAACACAAGATTTTTTGCTATGACAACAACTAACTAAATGTCCACTTTGATTTCAATGGCTTCATCTTGGCTCTCATTTAAATCACATAAAAGCTTCCTTAGCCAAATGGCCAAATTGACAGCAACAGCAACTGCAATATATTCTACTTCTTCTGTTGATTGAGTAGATTTGTTGCTTCTGTGAGCTCCAACAAAAGACTCTTGAGCCTAAAAAATAGCCCGATGTACTCTTCATATCATCAACAGAGCTTGCCCAATCACTATCTGAATAGCGTATTAGCTTGAGCTCTTCATTTTTCACAAAATTTACCCCATAGTCCAAAGTTCCTTTGACATATCTTAAGACCCTCTTGGCTGCCTTAAAGTGAGCTGCATTCAGGGGCGAAGCCAGGGGGGCTGGCATGGACCCCGGCCCCCCCTAAAATGTAAATTTGTTCTTTTGGCCCTTAAAATTTTTTAAAAATTTTAAATTAGTAAAGGTAAAATTACATTTTCCCCCCTAAAATTATAAAAATTTGATTTAATCCTTTACAAATTATAAAGATATAAACTATAAAAAATTAAAATTTTATCCGGCCCCCCAACAATTTGTTCTGGCTTCGTCCCTGGCTGCATTACTGCAGTGCATGAACCTAGATAGGAGGCTAATTGCAAACATAATGTCAGACCTTGTTGCTGTCAAATAGAGCAGAAAACCTACAAGGCTTCTATGCCCTTTCTCATCCACCTTTTCATAATTACCTTTGCTGGAGAGCTTTTCACCTTGAGCCACTACAGTGTTAACAATTTTGCAATTTGTCAAGGTGAATTTTCTTAAAATCTTCATGGCAAAAGCCTGTTGGGTTATAAAGATAGCATGTTGAGTCTAGTTTACCTCCATGCCAAGAAAGTAAGTTATCTCCCCTAAGTCAATCTCAAACACATCCTCCATCTGCTTTTTAAACTCTTCAATCAACTTCTTCTTGCTCCCAGCTACTAGTAGATCATCTACATATAATGATACAATCAGCAAGGTTTCATTACCTGATTTCTTCACATAAAGACTAGTCTTATTTACGCTCTTTTTAAACCCAAGCCTAGACAAATATGCATCAGTTCTGTCATACCAGGCCTTTGGTGCCTGTTTTAGGCCATATAAGGCCTTTTTGAGCTTGTAAACTTTGTGCTATTCACCAAACACTTTGAGCCCCTCTGGTTGTTCAATGAAAATTTCTTTTTTAAGAAAACCATTCAGAAAAGCAGATTTAACATCTAATTAGTGCATTTTCCATTGCTTTTGAGCATCCAAGGAAAATAAAAGCCTTACAGTGTCCAACCTTGCAACTAGTGCAAAGGTTTCTGAAAACTTAACACCATATTGTTAACTGTATCCTTTCACAACAAGTCTTGCCTTGTACTTATTTAGTGACCCATCAGCATTATACTTGGTTCTGAAAATCCATTTTACACCAATGATTCTTTTTTTGACTGGCCTATCAACCAGTTCCTATGTGTCATTCCTGTGTATCGTCTCTATTTCTGATTGTATTGCACTTTTTCAACAATATTCTAAGCAGCTTTATCAAATCTTGAAGGTTCCAGTATAGCCACATTACATCTTTAATAGATATTAGTAATGGTTTTTGTACCTCTGATAGGCACATCATCTTCCAGAAAGACCTCAATTTCTGAAACCTTGAACCTCTTATATCCATCTTCTGGTCGAATCAAAGATAACATATTCATCGACCCTTTCCGTGAAGGTGTGCCATTTTTATCAGTTCGAGCTGGTTATCGATTGTTTGAGTTTCTCAAGCACCATGAGGTTAAGTCATTGAACAAATTACTTCCATGCCAACCTTTCTCCAAGGAATTCAACAATGAGGCTCCCTCCTTGTGTGCCAAGTCACTATTTCCGCTTGTGGTGGGATAGCTCTAGGCGTTGCCTTTTCTCGTAAAATCTTTGATACAGAATAAAATTTTTTATTTACTCGATGTTTGAAGCAAAATCTTTCGAGGATCCCATTACCATAATGTTGGGTTTCATGGTTTAGTAGAGGCATCGATATTTCCACCTAGAAATGAAGTTGCACAAGATTACTTGTCAAATATGGAAAACTTGTGGTTCATGGAACCTTATAATTCCATTACAATGATATTCACATTTGATGCCAAATTCATAGTTGAACTGAGGGCTATTGCTAAAGGTGAACTCGAGGCTATGTCGTCTAGGATTCAAGTTGTATTGGGTTTTATTTGGAAACGTTCCATGGCAGCATCAAGGACGATATCGGATCCTTTAAACCATCTGTATTAGCTCAAGCCGTGAGCCTTAGGCCAAGAATGAACTCGAATTTATTGCAAAATTCGATCGGAAACTTGTTTTGCTAGACATATTATGTTACAAATCTCATCAATTAGATCGACATCGAACTATTTGAGTTGGTCAAGTTGATGAAAGAATCTCTTGTAACTATAGACCATGAATACTTGAATGCATTACAAGGAGAAAAAGGGTTTGAAATCATAAATGAGTACACAGGGGCGAAGCCAGGGGGGCTAGCATGGGCCCCGGCCCCCCTAAAATGTAAATCTGCCCTTTTGGCCCTTAAATTTTTTTAAAGTTTTAAATTAGTAAAGGTAAAATTGCACTTTGTCCCCCCTAACATTATAAAAATTTGTTTTAATCCTTTACAAATTATAAAAATATAAACTATAAATAATTAAAATTTTATCCGGCCTTCTCTAACAATTTGTTCTGGCTTTGCCCCTGTGAGTACATTAATCACCTTGAAACCATCTCTTCCATTGAAAAACGAAATGTCTTTTCCTCAACAAGTTGGGTCAACATCAAGTATTACGAACTCGAATAGGTTGCTCTATTCGGGGAAGCTGGGTCTGAGTTCAATAACAACGTGGTTTTCATCGAAACAAAGTGTGGTAAATGCATTGAAGCTTGGATGAAAAGAGGATGCTTGTGTTGGAAAAAAATGGAGAGTTCCTCAATTTTGCAACTCCAAACCCCGAGATTTCAAGCCTTTGACGTGATTGTGTTTAATTTCTAATGCTTATTAAATGTTAAATTTGCTGAAATAAATGGTTTAATTTTAAATCTAAATATTTTATGTTCCATTGGGAGTTTTTTTTTTTAATCAATCACTATTATGTTCCATGGCGTGGTCTTTATATTACATTTATGCTTTTGGTTCACTAAAAAGTGGATTATTTAATGGTTAAAATATACTATTAGTTCTTACATTTTTATAGAATTTAAGATTTAGTCCATGTGCTTTAAAAGTTAAAAATTCAATCATCCTACTTTTTTATTTTAAAATTTTTAATCCAATCACCATTGTCGTTGGTAGTTTTTTTCAAAAAATTTCAACTTAACACGTTTATTTTCTGCACATAATATGAAGATGACTTAATCAACATGCCAAGTTGATAAATTTCGATAGGAGATACTAAAAATGTTGGTAATTGGATTGAGATTTTTAAAAGGTTGCAGGGGCTTAATTATTTTTTTTCAAAAAATTAATAGTTGGATGACCAAAATAGAACAAAAGGCATAGTTGGGTTACCATTTATATAGTTTACCTATATCTTTTTTTAGCATTTCCCACGTCGTTATTTAACAGAAAATTTTAATATAATAGTTTTGCACGTTTTGAAATGTATAAAAGCTAATTTGATCTTTTTTCAATAGTGAGATCAAAATGCAATCCATCCCTAAGTATAGGGTTTCCCTAATACTTTTACAACTTGGCATGCATATTTCATTTTCATGATGTGATAGAAGCGAGTAAGGGCAACCCTAATATAAATTCCCTTAAAAATTGTAATATTATAAATAAGTATAATAGTAAAATTAAATATCTAAAAAAAAAGAAAGAATTCTTCAATTTTGAGTCTCAATAAAATTTTTGACTTCACCCTAAAGCTTACTACTTCATTTACATCGATAAAAGATCCTATTTAAACCAAAAAAAAAATAGGATGAAAATTTTGTATGATGTATATTTGTAGCTTAGATAAATTAAATCAGTTGTGGAGGCCCATGAATATGATTGATAACTAATATACATGCATGAAGGAAAATTTTGGTAGGGTGGAAACGCAATTCTGTTAGCTGTCAAAGTCCATGAATAGAATTGATAACAAAAATTTCTTCCCACTAAAACAAAAAAAAAATTATAGAATGTATATTACCAATTCTATTGGTTTATGAACATGATTGATAATAAATAAATGTTGAAGGTGAAAGGTTAGAGTCAATTAGGAAAAGAGATGAATTTCAAATTAATTAGAGTACACCTTTCATTTTGCTTCCAAAAATTGGGTTAAATTTTTAAATACATTTATATAAATGTGTTGTAGATATAATTATTTAATTCTTTTAAGTAAATAAAGATGTTTAAAATAACATATACACAACACAATAGGGGTGAAGCCAGAAATTTTTATGTAAGGATCATTTTTTTATTATAAAATTTCAAGAGAGGTAAATATGTAATTTCTACATTGTGTTAATATAAAATTTTACAGTTTTTTTCAAGGGATTAAACAATAAATTTGCAACACTCCTATACATAATCCAGCCTTTAGAACCCGAAATAGGAATATTACATTCGGTTCCAAAGCAACCTTGGCTATTCAATATGTATTTTGAACAGTAAAAGATAAAACTTTCTTTTAAACAATCCAAGTTCAGGGGCATTACTGGTTAACCGAGTACGTTTAGAAATGATTTAAATATGATTTTCAATCAATACTGGGGACAAGTATCGATACTAAAAAATGAGGTATTGAGACTTATATAAAAGTATCTATACCTCTTATGAGTATAGATACAAAAATAGCATTTTGGAACTCCAGAATTTCAAAATTTTGATGAAAGTATCAATACCTTAAGCCTAGGTATGGATACCTAGCTTTCAATATCAATACCAAAATCAATATCGACACCAAAATTGAAACACCCCAAACCCGAACTAGACATTATGGCTGAATCTGGAGATGTTACAAAGAAAAATTAGAAATCTGTATTTTCCTTTAAAAACATCGTACCTCTTAATTTTAAAGAATCTGTCATTATACTCATTAATAAAACCATCGATTGCTTACTCTTTTGGACAAAACAATAATTTGCAGTTGAAGTTTAAAAGTCATTACATTTTGGAAAATCGAGTTTATTTTCTCAAAATCGTTTGATCATATAAACCAGTTGTTTTTGTAAATAATTTTTTTGAGCGTCGCTTGAAATCTCAAATCTAAACCAAATCCAAAAGTCCAGAGAGTCTCAAAATTACAAAACTCTCCAAAAACCATAAAATTAAGTAAATATTTATAGTAAATGAAATTTACGGACAAGTGGTCACGACTGAGCCTCCGTCGCACCGACCCGCCTAAGCCTGAGGGTTACATGAACAGAACAAACCAACAGAAAGTGAATTTAAAAACTCAACGTGTAACTTAACGAAAACATAAATTCAGGTTTTATTACATAACAAAACATATACAGACATAATTCCTTAACAGAATCAGATTATCAACAGAATCATACAGATGCAGATATACAAAGTCCTGCCCCTATCCTCTACACACTAACTCCAACCATCCCAACACACCACGTGGGATATAAAACACCCACCCAGCCCTACACACCAAATAGTGTCTATACGACACTTCTCAGAATAATCGCAGTCGTGTTGCCAATATATTGGCAAAATATCACCTCACAGAATACTTCCTCTATATATTACATATCCCGCCCCATAGTAAAAAACAACAGAATGCCAAATAAATTAGAATTATAAGATACCAGATACCAAAATTATTATATCAACATGCTCGTATAATAGATAGTAGACATGCATATACATAACAGATCAAACAATTTGGGCATTACAACACATACATTTAGGTATTGCTTATACTAGATACCATACAATCGGTTTAACAAATCACAGTAGGCCCACAGTCAATGGGTACAACATGTACGACCCTAAGGAAAAATTTACGAATTTGACAATAAACCCGAACAATGCACACAAACTTATCGACGACAAAAACAACCACTATCACTAATTAGGCCATTGGAGCGAAATTCACTGCTTCACAATCTTCTCCTATGCAACGCAGTCACAGGATTTCAATTCTTTAATTACAAACCAAACGCCAATTCAAAAGGAAAGAAAACCAAACCAAACAAACTTACAAACTTACCAAAACAAACGGAGAACAACTGGAACATCAAACCCCAATGATTAGAACAATCAATTTGTTGAACAGAATAGAGAGAAAATGCAATAGAAATTCACAGAGAAAATGAAGAGGAAGAGAAAAAACCAAATGCAAGAAAAGAAAATTTGAGAAAATAAAAGAAAAATAAAAAAATTAAATCAAAAGAATATTCCAATACCCCATTAACTAACAAATCCTACTAAACCGACCTATTAATTCCCAACCACTACCATAGACTTTCAATCCCACCAAACTTCTACTACACAACCGACGCTCACACACAGAGAAGCAAAAATAACATCTTTCACTCATACAGGTGTTCGAACACAAGACCCTAAGGCAAGCTAACCCCTTACAACTTGAACCAGCATGCTTACTCTGGTATGAATTGACCGAAAATATAATATAAGCCCACCTTAAACACACCCTCAAATCATTTAACCACTTAAGAAGATATATATTTGTGACAAAATTCATAAAAACAAAGTTAAATAAATCAGGGCATTACAACTCTACCCCCTAAAAAAATTTCAGCTCGAAATTTACCTGATCCAAACAGATGAGGATATTGCTGACAAACCAAGTCCTCAGGTTCCCACGTGGCTTCCTCAGTGCCATGATTCTATCACAGAACCTTAACTAACGAAATAGATTTCTTCCTCAAAATTTTCAATATCTCGATCCAGAATCTGAACCAACTCCTCCTCAAATGTCAAATCTAGTCTAACCTCAATCTCCTTAAGGAAAACAACGTGAGATGGGTCAGACCGATACCGCCTCAACATAGAGACATGAAATACGTCATGAATATGGTCTAGCTCTGAAGGTAACTCAAACTGATAAGCAACCGGTTCCACACGCTTTAGAATCCAATATGACGCAATGAACCTAGGGCTCAACTTGTCCTTACGTTCAAACCACAAAACCTTCTTCCACAGAGATACCTTAAGGTTTAGGATGTTACAAAAATTACTTTCAGTTTCGAAATTTTATTATTTTAGGCCCATGTATCAATACCTTCCCTTTGGGATCTATACCTTGGGTTAAATTAAGGCAAAAACAATTAGAAAAATTACTAAAACCCATCTATATTGATTCAAAATAGTCCAACACTTCAAAAACAATTCAATTCACCATAAACTCATTTAAATTCATCCCAATAGCCATATAATAATATCATATATGCATGCATATGTTAAGCCCTTATAAATTCATTTCAAATACTAACAAATTATGTCGTTAGATCACCAAAGCAACAAGGTTTTTTTCAAACTTTGCATTTTAGTCCATCTAACATTCACCTATTTAGCCAATTTTTAAAATTCACCACTATTTCCTAACCCGATTCATCACTGTACCTAGCTTTAAGACAAAATGCAACTGTTACAAAACTTTTCATTTTTGGAGAAGTCATAATTGAATTTTTAAAATTTAGTAGAGGCCTAAATACAATTTAACTATTGAATTAACTTATAACTTTATGATTTCTAAGATGACTAAAGAGGTAATCTTTTTGGGGGGTTCTGGATGTCATATACGAATATGTTAAAATTTACTTATAGTGTTAGGGATCAACCCATATAAACAAGGAAATAGAAAAGGTAGAAAAGATCGAACAGAAATATTTACATGGAAAACTCCTCCGAAGAAGATAAAAACCACGACAAATGAGGCTTCAGCTTTTCATTAAATGATTAAACAAACGAGAGTACAATATGGAGAAAATAAACCTAAATATGATAAACATATAAAGCCAAACCATGAAAATAAATCCCTAACTCGGGATACACTGGTAGACCAAAAAAGAAATAGAACTGACGTCACGATGAAAATGAACACGACGTCATGATGACGCAACGGATGACGTCCCAACAAGACGATATGCCTCGTCACGACGTGGCAAAATGTATTTAACTTAGATTGGGTTTCTTCTTCTAGTTAAACTCTGTTATATTTTCCCAATTAAATTTTGATTAATATAGGAATATTTTAAGTCATATTAGAACTTTAATATTAGTCTATTTAAGGGGACTTTGTAACCTTGTTTTATGAGTTAATAGATATCTTTTATGTGAGATTTGATGAAGAGTTTTGGGGAGAGTTTTTTAGAGAGATTTGTATTCAGGTTTTGGGTTTTGCTCATTTAGGTTATTTTCTCTATCTTGTACTCTTCATTTATTTTCTCATCATGTGAAGTCTCTTTTTCCCATGGTTTTCATCCTCTTCAGAGGAGTTTTCCACGTAAAATATTTGTGTTAATTCTTCTTCACTTTTACTATCCCAGTATTTATATGAGTCGAGCCCCAACAAATTGCTATCAAAGTTTGGTTTAGCTTTTGTAGATCGACTCGTTCAGGATGTAAACAATAAGATTCAACATCGAGAAGTTAAACGGGTTCGCAAATTCCAATTTTTGAAAAGTTTAGATGACAATAATTCTAATTCAAAACGACTTAAAAATAGTTATTACCAAGAAAAAGCCTGAAAATCTTGACCAATCAGAATGAAAAGAACTTGATGAGAAGACTCTGTCAATAATTTAGTTGTGGCTCACTAACAATATATTGCATGAGGTACTTATAGAGAAAACGATAGCAGCCTTATGGAGAAAATTAGAAGCTCTTTATATGACAAAGTTTCTCGAAAATCGCTTGGTATTAACAAAAGTGAGAACCTTAGGGGTCACATCAGCCAATTTGTTACTCTCTTGAACAATCTGAAGAATGTTGAGGTTAATATAGATGATGAAAATCAGGTTATGCTATTATTGTGCTCATTTCCCCATTTGTATAAAACTTTCAAAGAAATCCTAATATATGGTAGAAATAAACTCTCATTTGAAGATGCAAAAGGTAAGTTCGTGATTTCTTCGATAATTAATTCTATGACAAGGATCTGATAAGTTTGAAGATAAAATGGTTTGGTTAATTTAGTGATGAAATTGAATGTGCTTTAAGAGGTATTTCTTGAAAGAGAGTCTACATATATATTTCTAAAGAAAGAAATTGTCATAGTAGTTTGTTTGTACAAGGGCTTGGTGTATTTGTAGTTATGAAAGGTTAAGTGTTTGCTAGACTTAAGTTTGACTATGCTATTTAATAAAGTAAATCGAGTTATCTAGTAACCACCAAATTTCAATGGTTTTCATGTCTCGTATAGAGGCATCTGGAATCTATCTCGTGATATGTAACTTAGTTATCTAGAATCCTTTTATATCGTATGGAATATTTCGTTATCAATATAAGATATGTTTTGGGTTGATTCAAGATGTAACCTGATTGGTAATCGGATAACTACCAGAGTCAATATGAGAATCTGCCAGAGTTAAGATCAATATAGAGTTCAACTTAAGAGACCCGTTAGTTTTACCATCCACCAAGAGTAGTAACTGTGAGTACCCATCCTGAGGAAAAAGGTATTCTATGTCTATTTAAAGGAGACTTCGTCAATGCTAGGTTTTTTATGGATATTCTTTGAAGAGGTACATTTACTGAGAAGAAAATGAAATATGTATTGATTAATGGAATCTGGAATCAGACCAAAGAATGATTTATGAATAAAATTGATTAATGGAATCTAGAATCAAACCAAAGAATGATTCATGAATAAGTCAACTAAGGAAGTTGATGAATATGTATACACCAAATAGGAAAGTATTCGCTAAAGACCGAGATGAAATCCAAAATCTTCAAGATAAGAAGTCCATCTAGAAAAGCTGCAAGGTAATCTGGGGTAAAACCCACTAAGTTTGCGTGAAATTACAAGTTTTTGTTCATGTTTCAGGTTTCGCTGTAAGAGTGAGCCAGGGATGCGACAGAGTAGCAACGGGTTAGGATATTATGCATATAGAGGACATCTTAGGAGTATGGCGTATAATACACTATGCAATAAGAGTCTGTTTTTAATAAAGTTTATGTTTTAACGTTATAAACTATTTAATACTTTAATGAAATTATTTTAAACCCTATTTTATTTTAATGAACAGTAAAAAAGAAATAAGAAATATGTTTAAAAATATTTTATGCCTGTTGTTTAGAATTTTGTTAAGTGTTTTGCATTGTAACATCCAATATCATGATTCGATGATTCGTGTCAGGTAAAAGGTGTTATAAGTAAAGTAGAAATTTCCTCATCTATTAAGGAGTCGGAGTCTACTCATTTGAAGCACAAGGGATTTAGTCATACAAGGGAAAAAAGTATGACTGTTTGAATAAGAAAGATTCTCTTTCAAGTGCAAGAGTTGGAAAAACAGAGCATTGCGTTTATGGGAAGCAAAAATGAGTTAGCTTTGATCTGGCAATTCAGAAAACTAAAAGTCTTCCAGTTTCAAAATCTTCTAGTTTCAAAGTCCAAGAACTGTTTGGAATTAGTTAAGTATCCTACATAATCAAGTGAGGCCCCTAACGGGGCTCATCAAAGAAGGTGTTATAAAAATATGAGTCAAGGTGAAGATTTGTAGGGTATGCCTCACATTTTTAGGCAAACCAGAGAAGAAACAAAATCAATGTCACGACGAAGAGGAGCACGAATGCGATGGATGACGTCCCGAAGAGGCAGTATGCCTCATCACGACATGGCGACGTGTATTCAAATCAAACCACGTTTCTTCTCCTAGTTAAACTCTACTATTTTTTTCCCAATTAAACTTTGATTAATCTAGGACTTTAATATTAGCCTATTTAAAGGGTCTTTGCAACCCTTTTTTTAGGACTTAACAGAATATCTCTTATGTGAGATTTGATGAAGAATTTTGGAGAGAGTTTTTTAGAGAGCTTTGTATTCAGGTTTTTGCTCATTTAAGTTATTTTTTCCATCTTGTACTATTCATTTATTTTCTTATTAAGTGAAGTCTCCTTTGCCCATGGTTTTTATCCTCTTCGGAGGAGTTTTCCACTTTAAATATTTGTATTCATTCTTTTCAACTTTTACTACCTCATTGTTTATATGGATTGATCCCCAATATAAAGTTAACCAGTAAAATTTATATAATTTCATATATTCTAATTAGGGGTATAATTAAGTTGAGCAGAATGAGATATAATTGATCTACTTGAGCTCGACTAAACTCGTTTACCAATTTTTGTTCTCGAGCTCAGCTCCATAACTAAGCTTAAGGTTAATAATATATAGTAAGAACAATAACGTAATTAATAATATAAAAATATGTAAAGTTCAATAAAGCTTTTGAGCTATTCAAGCGGAGTATTACTAAGCTTGAATTCGGCTTGACCGATAGCTTAAATTCAAGCTCAGACTGATAATCATCAAGTTCAAATTTTTTATGTCAAATTCAAGTAGCGTGTGAATATCATTATTTTTTTTACGTCACTAATCCTAAGCATTTTTATTTATCATATGAATTCAATATAAAATGAATTATAATATTTTCAACACAAGATTCACGTGAACATGAAAAACTTTTTTATATGATTTTATAATAATTTGCACATAAAAGCCCACAAAGTTCTAGAAATAAACATAAATTATATTTCTTTCTATTAAAAATTTTGGTTGGCAAGAGAAGGAAAGTTTTAAACTGAAATTCTGGCAATTGAAGGGACACCTTTTTAGTTGTTGTAAAAATGATGCATAACCTAATCTATTATTGTCAGTATTTAATTTCAATTGACAAGTTCTCAGGAAAGCTATTTTAAATGAACTTTTCATTTTTTTTAAATGCATAATTTATTATTTTTCTCTCGTAAAAATAGTCATAATGTTTTCTTTAATTATATAAAATCTTACTCAATCAGTTCATGCAATGTTTTATATAATATGAATTATATAATACATTATTTAATTACATACATTTATAACCCTATTTATAGCTTGAGTTGATTGTCCATGGTGAAATAAAACCCTTATAGCAAAGAGTTAGACTGAAAATTGCAAAATGCTTAACTTTGAAGCTAAAGTATTTGCAAAAGAAATCATTAAACCATCTTTACCACAAATCCATGGCATGAAACCTTTCAAACTCAGTATCTTTGATCAACTCACCCCTACAACTTATGCCTCATTTATGGCATTTTACTCCTTGAGTGAAGCCAATTTCACTACCACCAACATCTTGCCTCATCTAAAGACTTCGCTTTCCGAAACTCTAAACCTCTTATATCCAATTTCTGGTCGGATCAAAGATAACATTTTCATCGATTGTTTCCATGAAGGTGTGCCATTTTTATCGGCTCAAGCTGGTTGTCGATTGTCCGAGTTTCTTAAGCACCATGAGGTTAAGTCATTGAACAAATTGCTTCCATGCCAACCTTTCTCCAAGGAATTCAACAATGAGGCTCCCCTCATTGTGTGCCAAGTCACTATTTTCGCTTGTGGTGGGATAGCTTTAGGCGTTGCCTTTTCTCATAAGATTTTTGATGCGGCAATAATTTTTCATTTACTTGATGTTTGGAGCAAAATCGCTCGAGGATCCCATCATCATAATGTTGGGTTTCATGGTTTAGCCGAGGCATCGATGTTGTTTCCACCGAGAAATGAAGTTGCACAAGATTACTTGTCAAAGGTGGAAAACTTGTGGTTCACGGAACCTTATAATTCCATTACAATGAGATTCACATTTGATGCCAAATCCATAGCTGAACTGAGGGCTATTGCTAAAGGTGAACTCGAGGCTATGCCGTCTAGGATTCAAGCTGTACTGGGTTTTATCTGGAAACGTTCCATGGCAGCATCGAGGATGATCTCGGGATCCTTTAAACCATTTGTATTGGCTCAAGCCGTGAGCCTTAGGCCAAGAATGAACTCAAATTTATTACAAAATTCGATTGGAAACTTGTTTTGCTGGACACATTGTGTTACAAATCTTACCGGTCAGACCGACATCGAACTATTTGAGTTGGTCAAGTTGATGAGAAAATCCGTCGCGACTATCAACGCTGAATACTTGAATGCATTACAAGGAGAGAAAGGGTTTAAAATCATAGGTGAGTACATTAATCAGCTTGAAAACATGTTTTCCTTTGAAAAGCCAGATATCTTTTCCTCAACAAGTTGGGTCAACATCAAGTATTACGAACTCGATTTCGGATGGGGCAACCCGCAATGGGTTGCTCCGTTTGGGGAAGCCGGGTCTGAGTTCAATAACAATGTGGTTTTCATCGAAACAAAGTGTGGCAAAGGCATCGAAGCTTGGATAACATTGGATGAAAAGAGAATGCTTGTGTTGGAAAAAGATGCAGAGTTCCTCAATTTTGCAACTCCAAACCCCGAGATTTCAAGCCTTTGATGTGATTGTGTTCAATTTCTAATGCTTATCAAATGTTAAATTTTTTGAAATAAATGGTTTAATTTTAAATCTAAATATTTTATGTTCCATTGGGAGTTTTTTCAATCAATCATTGTTATGTTCCACGGCATGGTTCTTATATTACATTTATGCTTCACTAAAAAGTGGACTATTTAATGGTTAAAATATACTAGTAGTCCTTACATTTCTATAGAATTTGAGATTTAGCCTATGTGCTTTAAAAGTTAAAATTTCAATCATCCTACTTTTTTTATTTTAAAATTCTTAATCCAATCACCATTGTTGTTGGTAGTTTTTCTCAAAAATTTTCAACTTAACACATTTATTTTCTGCTAGGCATATGGCACATAATATGAAGATGACTTAATCAACATGCCAAGTTGATAAATTTTGATAGGAGATACTAAAAATGTTGGTAATTGGACTGAGATTTTTAAAAGGTCGCAGGGGCTTAATTATTTTTTTCAAAAAAATTAATAGTTGGGTGAACAAAATAGAACGAAATGCATAGTTAAGTGATCATTTATATAGTTTATCCCAAAAAAATAATTTTCAGCATTTCCCACGTTATTTAACAGAAAATTTAGTTTAGTTTTAAATTAATGTATCGATACCTTAAGTGAAACGCCCAAAAACGTTAAAGTTTAGTTTTGTTGGGTTTTTTCATGTGTCCTGGTTGGGTTGTTAAATGCTTGGTGTATCAGCTTAAGGTTCTATGTTCAAGTCTTTGTGTGCGTTAAGAGTGTTTTTATTCCTTTTATCAAGGGGGCTGATGAGTTTTAATTGAATTTAAACTCTTTTTTAGATAATTGTTAGGTAGTGGGATTTATTTTGCTGCCTATGTTTAGTAAATAACCCTTGATATGGTTATTTTGTTTCAAATCAAACAAGTCCACGTTTTTCCCCTCCCACATCCACGTCGTCACTTCAATTTGCTTGCTACTATCATTTGCTCATTCTTTTCTTTCTTTTCTTTTTGTTTTGTTTGGCTTTTAATCTTTTGGTTCCCCATTCTGCCATTATTTCTCCTTTTGTTCTTGCAGCCTTCTTGCTCGCTTGCGATTGTTACGGTTGTGCTTGAGCCTATTCGTTTTATTTGGTTTTCAGTTCGTGAAGGTAATAGTCGTTTGTCCTTCTTTGTTCTTTAAATTAGAATTGTTGTGAGTAGTTTTTGGGGAACACTACGGTTTCGGCTTTTTGTGTATTGTACTAAATTAATTGAATCATTTTAGGAGATGGTGGTGAGATGGTTGGCGTCCCTCCAGCAACTTGAATCGTTTGGTTGTTATACATTCTTCGGTAAGGGTTCGATTGTGTTTTGGGAATTATTTGAAGGCGTTGTGTGTTATACAGTTACTTGTTTTAATCTTGTGAATCATCACTAAATTTTGTTAATCTCAAGATGGTTGTGCATTCGTGTAAAAATTGGATCAAGCGTGTAACGCTAATCACGAAACATAGCAAATGGTGAAAGTCAAAAAATTCTTCTATCGACGCCACACGGCCGTGTGCCAGGCCGTGTATGACACACAGCCATGTGACAGACCATGTGTTGGACCGTGTGTCACACACGGTCTGGGCTATTTGGGCCGCATGGACCACATGGGCGTGTGTGATGCCATGTGCCAAAATTGCTTTCTGCTTTGAAATTATTTTATTTTAGGGCCCAGGTATCAATACCTTACCCCTTGGTATCTATACCATGGGTTAAATTAAGGCAAAAACAATTGAAAAAACTACTAAAAACCATCTGCATTGATTCAAAACAATCAAACACTTCAAAATCAATTCAATTCACCTCAAACTCATTTAAATTCATCACAATAACCATATAATAATATCATATATGGATGCATATGTTAAGCCCTTATAAATTCATTTCAAATACTAACAAATTATGTCGTTAGATCACCAAAGCAACAAGGTTTTTGATACATGCCATACTAACCCCAAAATTCTTACATACAATCTTGTTACTTGAAGTGGTGATGAGATAGGATGCACTCGACCTCGGTATTATCCCGATGGGATCTACTATACCTACGCATTAGAAAATTAATGCAGTATGTCTATGAAGACTTAGTAAGTACTTCAAGATTTTAAAAATCTATTAAAAATAAAGTTAAATTGTATTCATTTTATACACATACTTCACATCAAATTTAGTCCCTGAAGTTCAACATTTTTTTCTAAATTCGTATTTACCATTGATTATCGTAACCCATAAATTGATAATAGTTAATTACGATACTATAGCCCAATGTAGACTAGCTGAACATTCAGGATATATGGAAATGAATCGATAATGGATTGTTAATGCGTATCATATGTCACTAAACACATAGTACAAATAATAATAAGCACTAAAGTGCAAAACAATATCAATAAGCACCGGAGTGCAAATTTTACAATGATAAGCACCGGAAGTATGAAATAATACAATAAGCGCACTAATTTTGCTCAATGGCATGTCATCAATATCCTAATAGTTCAGGACTCGTCTACATGGGCTTTTCTAATTATTAAACATTTCCATTCATTCACTTGACAGAAATAATACAACTTTGTATTTTTCACGAGCTAGTTCTTATCACAATAATAGCACTAAAACTTGTAAATTCTATTCACTTTCATCACATACAACATCATAATTTTAATATTAATTATCTAAACTTACTTTCCACATATTACAATATCATAAAATATTTTAATTTCTTTCAATTTAGTCACTTTCACTATCACCATAATTCTTCATATAATGATACACCAAAACTACAATTTATAATATTTACATTACTTACCTCTACCAAGTACTTCTAATAACATCATTAATATAATAATTAAATTACTTAATTAACATAATTATCTAATTAACATAACTTAAACAAAATCTCAAGCGTTTGATGTGATTGTGTTAAATTTGTTGAAATAAATGGTTTAATTTTAAATCTAAATATTTTTTGTTCCATTGAAAGTTTTTTTTAATCAATCATTGTTATGTTCCATTGCATGGTTCTTATGTTACATTTATGCTTGTGATTTAGTCAATGTACTTTAAAATTTAAAATTTCAATTCTTTTACTTTTTTTTTTATTTTAAAAATCTTAATCCAATAATCATCATTGTTGATAGTTTCTCTAATTTTCTTTTAACTTAACATGTTTATTTTAAGCTAGACATACGTCACATAATATTAATACGCCTTAATCAACTTGCCAAGCCGATAAGTTTGGATAGGAGATACTAAAAATGTTGGTAATTGGACTGAGATTTTTAAATCAGAAAAATATAACATAATTTTTAGCCTTTTATATACAAAGGTTAAATCTCAAATCTTGTCAAAGTACAAGAACTAACAAAATCTTTCAAACAATAAATGAAAAAGAAAAAATGTTATTATTTTTTAATTAATTATAAATAAAAAATTATTTTGTTTTGTTTTAGCAATATGTTTTGTGCATTTAAGTCTGAATGTACTATTTTTTATTGATATAATAGAAATTTTATTATTTAATGTTTGCACATTTCGTCAATTCGATCATGATCTTAAAAAATTTAATAAATTTAATTCTCAATATTTAGTTGTTTTATCAATTTGATCTTAATCATAAAAAATTATCTAAAAAATATATAGAAATTTTTAAAAATCTAAAAAATTCAAAAAGATATATATAAAATAAAACTTCAATATTTAATTTTGGCCTTAATCATAACGACCCTAACATTGGGGAGCAATAACATTAGAGAGAAAATTAAGAGGGGGTTTTAAAGAGCTTTAAGGGAATTTTGTGTTTTAACTAGAGAGCTTTGTATTCGGGTTTAGAGTTTGTCTTGAATTTCTCCATCTTATACTCTTCGTTTGTTTGCTCATTAGTGAAGTATCATTTGCCCATAGTTTTTTATTCTTTTGATTGGAAGAGAATTTTCACGTAAATATGTGTGCTCAATTTTTCTCTATTCCTTATTTTTCTCATACGAGTCAATCTCCAACAAAATTTATATAGTTTGATAAATTTTTTATATATATGGTTTTGTACAAAATTCACAACCAACATTTAAATATTTAAATTCCAGGTTGAGTTATTTTCTCATCAGAGCTTCAAATGTCCCAAGGCAAAGTGTATCATTTTTCAGGTAAAAGTCATTTGCCTTATGAAAAGCATGTCCTTGATATTACGTTATAATTTATAATATGATGGATTTGTTAACTTGTATTTATAAGATTCCGGGATTTGAAATTACATACGGTACAAATTGTTTTTGTATTCTATGGGAATCATAGTTTTATTGGAATAACTGTCGCACAAAAGACAATAATAGGAAGTAGATTTCTTGAGAAATTTTTGGTGGAAAGCAATAGCTTGAAATGGAGCTTTTTTATAATGAGGAAATGAAATTATTTTTGTTCAGGGTTGGGAATTCTTATCGGATATCAACCAAATTTTTTTTGTATATATTTATATATTTATATATATATTTAATTTGAGACAAAATTAGATTTATATACATATTGAAGTTTAATTTATATATATCTTTTGAATTTTTTAGATTTTAAAAAATTATTTTTTTGATAATTTATTTAGAGTCAAGACTAAATTATTAGAATATATAAATATTAGGATTAAACTTATTAATTTTTCTTAGAATTAGGAACGAATTAAAATAATGTGTAGACATTGAACATATTATTATATCAATCAAAAGTAGGAAAAATTCATGAAAGAAATGTACGTTGTTATTAATTATTCTTAATTGATTATTTTCAAAATTAACAAGAATTAAATCACTTGAAATTAAAATTAAGGCAAATCAAAAAGTTTAATTTGAACCAACGACTTTAGGATTGTATTTTAAAAATCATACTTGAATCTCATAAATTTCTGCCAAATATATTCCAATATTGTTTTAAAAGGTTAAAACTTTTTGAAAAAATCAATTAAGCTTCTATGGCATTTTTCACCTAATTAAACCCTTACACTAATAAAACTAGTCAAATAAGTCTTTGGCTACCATGGATTGTTACAGCATTGATATGGCCATTAATGGCGTTAACGTGGCATTCCATGTTACTATCACGTCAACAAAAAATAAAAAATAAAAAAAATTAAAGAATATTTAATTTTTTTACTAGAATCAATTTGTCTAAACTCATTTTTTTCAAAGCTTAAATTTTAAAAAATTAAAATGTATATTAAAAAATTATACTTTTTTATAAAATTATTAAAATTTATAAAAATATTAAATAAATTTAAAAAAAATAATAAAAAACCATTTAAAAGTTTAAGTCTAAAATGGATGTGAACAATATGGTTGTCCAGAATGTAAATCTGGACAACCACTTGTCTAGATTCATTCAAGATATATTTTTTTTAAAATTATATAAAGTTTAAAAATTATTAAATTTGCATTTTCATTTTAATTCTATTAGTACCTTTTAAGATGTATAAAAAATAAATAACTATAAATAATTTTAATTTTATTAATCATAAGTGTGTTTTTCTAATTTATAAATATATCTAATTATTTAAAAATTTTAGGCTACAAACTAATTGATACACCTTTTAGGCTACACGTGTAATAAAATAATTGATATTTTTTTAGATTGAATATATTCACACATTTAAAAAATTCCTTTACATATACAATTAATAAATTCAAAATTGTTTTTATTTCTTTATTTTATAAAATATTTTTATTTTTTATACATCCTAAAAGGTATAATAGAATTAAAACATTGATAAACATATCAATGTTTTAAAGAAAATTAATTTTTAAATTTTTTTCCACTTTATATAATTTAGAAAATGAATCAAAACAATCACATGTCTAGATTCATTTTGGACTTAACTTTTAAATGGTTATTATTATTATTTTTAAATAAATTTAATATTTTAATAATATTTTAAAATTTTATAAAAATATTTTTAAAAAATATTTTTTTAATTTAAAAAAACTAAACTTTGAAAGGAATTAACCTGGACAAGTTCATTCCAGTAAAAAATTTTAATTATTCCTTTTAATTTTTACTTTTTAAAAGAATTATTTTTTTACTTTTTGTTGACATGGCAGTTAATGGCCACTTCAGCATTGTAATAGTCAATGTTAATTAAAGGGTCTATTTGACCAATTTTATTAATTGAGGGGTTCAATTGAGTGTAAAAAAGTCATAGGAACTTAATTGATGTTTTTTAAAAAAAATTGAGAGTCTTTTAAACCTTTAAAACTTTTTTTAAAGTTTATGTATATTTACTTTCAAATATTCAACAACTTAGTATATACTTAAAAAAACCAACTTAGTATAAAACGATATTTTACTTTATAATAATTGTCTCATGGGCTTATACAACCTAATTATGAGAAAGATTTAACTTTCAAAGTATATTATTTTTTAGGGTTTTTTTAATAATTTTGTTATAGGTTCTAATTATATATATTTTTTAACATAATACCTAAAACTACCCATAGCTCCTATCAACTCAAAAATAGAAAAATAATAGGCTTCAATATACTCAAACCCACATCCTTGAAATTTAAATTTAAGTATTTAAAATCTCTAAGATTTCAGCTTTTGTTAACACTATAACAACTTTATAGACTATTATCTTAATTTTTAATGGTAAATATAAATTGCATTGTTACCTAATTTTTTTGTCCTTTAATCTTTTCCATGCATTGACTTGTCAATGTTGGGTTAATTTTTTGATGGGACATGGAGGAAATCTTTGACATATCCAAATTTTAATAGGAATAAATGGATGAATTTGAAACTTTGACGACAAGTAATACCAATATACCTTGCAAATTTGACTTAAACAATAAGGATTGAAATTTGGGATCAACTATTCCAATTTGACTTACATATAATATTACCAATTTCAGAATTTTATTTTTCAATTTTTTTTGTTATATTACATAAAAATATTTCAATTAACACAAGGGAATTCACAATTTCAATATTGAGATTTAAACATTATAATTATTATTTTTTGGGGGTTAAAAAATCAGAGCATTACGTTGCATCTTGGCATTATAAAAAAACAGTAAGATTGTGTTAAATTCATAGATAGAAAAATTATAGAAACAAATATACCCATATCGAAGCAATAGATTAAAATCGAGGAATGAATAAATAATATTATTTGTTTGGCAAAAAAAATAGAAAAAAAACTAAACTTTTCAATTTGTTTATACATTTTTAAAATTTTAAAACTCCGACCTGCCGGATTACTTTGGGGGACACCCACTACAGTCCTCCACTCTACCAAATGAGCTAAGGTCGGTTGTTGAAATTTGATGCAACATTACTTTATAATAATAATTTTCTAAACAAATTATAATCACCGAAAATGTTCTTTATGAAAATTTTGAAAATGTTTATTATTACTAGTCGAAAAGTATTTTTGAAAAGATGAAATGATAATTTTTAGTAATGATGTTGTAAAGTAGAATACTTATTTTAATTTTTTAGTTTGAGTTAAAATATCAATTTAGAATTAAAATCTAATTTGCAACATGGAGATCAGTGGTGGTGACCGACGATGGAACATGGCGGCTAGCGGTAACTATTGACATCTAAATCTAGAATTTTCTTGCTTTAGTTTGATTCATTAAAGAATTGTAATTAAATCAACATTTATTTTTTACCTTTTTAATCCATATATGATTTTAGATTATATATTTTTAATTTTATAAATATTTAAAGTTTATATATAATTTCTAAAAAAATATTTTTATTAAAAAGACAATGTGGTATTATGTTATTACCTAAAATAGTTTCTATTTTTCCAACGTTTATTGCAGATTAGACTAAAAAAATCAGAACTTAACAATATTTTAAGTATCAAATTAAAAGAAAAATTAAATATCAACGTGAAAAAATAATATATTTCAAGAATTAAACATTTTTAATAACTAAAATTTATAATAAGAAAACTCTTTAATATTTTTTAAAAAATAAATTTTATTTTCTGATGAAGTTTCATTTATAATAATGATCTCATATACTTATACAACATAGCTTATGAAAATGGTTGTACAAGTATACGAGGTAATTAATGTCAAAGTTTAGAATAGGGTAATTTTGAGATTTAAGGTTAAAATTTTATTTTGTGCAAATTATGAATGAATTTTTTTTATTTAGATTTATTTTAGTTGAAGTTTTATCGTGTGAGCTTTATTTATTAATTTTATTTTTTCTAAATTCGAAGATACAGACTATAATCGTAATTTTTAATGATTAATTTTAATTATAATTATACATTTTTTATGATTAATTTTTCATTCTTCTTCGAGAATGAATAAATGAAAATTGCATTATTACTTAATATTTTTCCTAATTTGGTCCATTGACTTGTCAATGCTCCCTAACAATTTTGATGAGATATGGACGAAATCTTTGACATATCCAATTTTCAATACATATAAATGGATGAAGTTGAAATGAATTGAATCTTTCGCGCCCCCCTCCCAAATACCAATAATATAATGTCACATAAAATTATTTGTATTTTTAAAAAAATTATTTGGTACATTATAAATGGAATTTTTAGATTTTACGAGCAGGGTTAGAGGATTGATAAGTGTCCACAAGATATAGTAAAATATTTAAAAAAAAAAACATATACATGTCAATTTTTTAAGGTTACTTGTGAAAAAAAAAGCACACTAATTGGAAAATTCATTTTTGAACAAAAATGATGAATGAAAAATTAATTTTTAAACGATATTGGCGTAGCAATTCACATGTATTTTATACTAACATGTTACTATTTGTCATTAACATGTAATTTAAAAATTTTAAAAATACAAAATTTTAAAAAAAATAATGAAAAGTTCATAAAAAATAGCACAAAGTACACAAGATTTCCACGTAGGCCAGTAGGAATTGAACCTACGAATTCGTCAATTATGAGTTGAGCGTTTTAACCATTTAGCCATAGATGTTTAGGAGAGATTCTCGTACATAGTGAATAACCAAATTCCAATTGAAATGAAATCTTTAAGATAAATCAATTCAATTTAGGAAGAATCAATGAAACGACATCAATTCAAATCTTGGATTTTCGAATTGAGAGAGATCTAAAAATTCTCATTTTTTCTTAGATTCATGGACCCAACTCAATTTAGTTGGATCTTTCATTCACATTTTTTTCGACCAAAAACATTTTATAAAACTCTTGGACCCCCGAATTTGGAGTATCCTACTTTCATGCAATTCACAGGGTTCAACAAGCAATCAATATTTCACTCAATTCATGTTTAAATAGTATATTTCCTTAACATTTAACATTTATTGCTTAAGTTCTGCTATTAGTCCTTGTATTTTATTAAAATTATGGATTTAATTATTGTACTCTAATTTGGTCATTTTAGTCTTTATATTTTTCAAATTTTAAAATTTATGTTCTCACCAAATAATAAATTTTAAATTAATAAAGCTCTGTTATTTTTCAAAACCTGATGCAACAAACATATTATCATATGCGTAATGCTATGTAAGCTTGTTATTTTCACATATTATTTACTAAAAATCCAGTAAATGGATTAACAACGGTTATTTAAGTCAAAACTAAAATTTCTAAATTTAAAAAGTATAGGGACTTGAATGATCCAATTGAAGAATATAAATTAAATCTACAACCATACACACGATACATGACTAGTAATTTTAACCAAATAAGTTTAACTGCAACTCATTGGGTCAGGATTAAAATTTCAAAATTTGAAAAGTTAAAGAATTAAAATTGAACAATTTAAAAAGTACAAAGACTAAAATTTATCAAATAAAAAAATAAAAATTAAATTCACTTTTTTACAAAATACATGGACTACTAACATAATTTAACCGCATTAATTCTACCTACCAAACAATGACCCAAAAAAAATCTTCCTACCTAACTCTTCATACCTACCCATGTAAGATTTAGAGAGGTATATTTATGATTAATATTCAATATTTATATTATTTTATTTTAAATTCGATTTCTTTTTTAAAAAAGTTGAAATTTCCTTATCAATAACTTGTTATTTTTATGTTAAATTTATTTAGTTATATAATTAACAAATGGTTTCATAATAACTATTTAAATTATTGACTATTGATTTAATCCAATTTCATTGAAACTAAAAAGTTATAGATTTAGTTCGTATATTTTTATTTTATTATTTTTTAGTTTTTATACTTTTAAAATTTAAAATATTAATTACAATCAAAATGGTGTTAAATTCTTTAAATTAAGTTATGTTATTTTACAAAATTTAATGCGTCAAATATATTATCGCATATAGAATATAATGTCAGTTTAATATTTCTGGATTTTATAATTGTCTAATCGAATTATCGCCTACAAAATTATCTAATCGAAGTACATGAGTTAAATTTATCGGATTAATAGCAAAATTTAACTAAATAGATTTAATTATTTTCATTTAATCCAAATTAAAATTTTAAAATTAAAAAAAAACAAACCTCGATAAAAAATGAAAAAAAAATCTATGGTTTTTTTTCCTCATTTAAATATTTGGACAAAATGAAGAAAAGGAAATAAAATTGTCTTACTCTACTTTTGGGATAATTAATCTTTTTCCTAAAAGAGTCCCTTAAAAATACATTACTTTTGCTTTATTTATGAATTTTCCAATTAAAGTTGAGCATTCAAAGATGTCAGTGAAAATAATAGGATAAGCTTTAAAAGTTGCTAGTGCACAAATGTACCACGCCTTGTAAATTTGTGCCCTACAAGATTTTTATACTTCTAATGTATTCCCATTTTATTCAAGAGTAATTACTAATATTTAACAAAATTCTATAGATTAAATTCAAATTGTATTAATAATTTATTTTGTTTTAAGGTAAACTGTTAAAATAGTCACTTTTGTTTACTTCAGGTTATATTTTAGTTATTTATGATGTTATGTTTTTGTCACTTACGTAAATGTATTGTAACATTTTAATAATTGAGCTGTTAATTGTCGTTAACGGTGTAACGGTAAGTTGACTTGTCACGTTCAATCATCATTTCAAACAAAAATTTTATATTAAATTATACAATGGTCACCATATTTTTCTCTTTTTGGTTAAAATTTAACCTATATTTTTTGTTTGAAATGATGATTAAACGTGCTAAGTCAGTTACCGTTACACCGTTAACGAAAATTAATGACTCGGTGATTAAAATGTTACAACACGTTAATGTAAGTGACCAAAATGTAACATTTCAAACATAAGTGACTAAAATGTAACCTGAGATAAACAAAAGTTATTTTATTATCGTATAAAATTAGTAAGTTATTTTATTTCATAAATTAAAAATATCCTATTTCGTCCATTAAGTTTTAGCTCGATTGGTAGGAGAACTTGAGTTTAAGTGCATTGAAGCCTATTATCTTCTTATATTTAGGTTAAGGAAGGACTTTAAATAGTTCTAGATGTTATTTCAAAAAGAATATATATATGATTCGAACAATTTTATTTCTATTTCAATTCAATAAAAAATGAAAAACGAAAAAGAAAAATAAAAGATGGAAAACAAATGTGTTGAATTATTGAGGGAAATGACAATAAAACACATAAAATGAGAAAAAGTTTTTTCTTCCTATTTTAGGGAGGGGCCAGTGAAAAGAGTACAATTATTTCACTTCACTTGCAAACAAATTCATCCATTACAAAATTCCACGTGTCTAAATTCCAAATCACATCCACGTCAGCTTAGACAAAGACATGCAAATGTAATGAAAATTGAAACAAAACCAAAGCTAACAGCGATAAAAACAAAACAATAAGCGAACAAAACAAGAAATTTGCAGAACAATAACACAATGATTTTCCTTCCTTTTTTATTTACTTAAAAAAGCCTTAATGTCTTTTTTAAATCTCTTCCCATAAACCATCTCCAAAATCCCACTTTAGCAATTATTTTTTTTCCTCAAAGGTATTTCTGTTTTCTTTTTACTTGCTCTTTTATTGGTTTCTCTCTCTCTCTCTCTCTCTCTCTCTCTCTCTCTCTCTCTATCTTTCTTTTATTTCTTTTTTCCCCCAGTTTTTGAATTTTTCTTGTTGTTTTATTGTTTGGATTTGTTGATTCTGAAATGGGTTTCTTTTGTTTTTTTATTTTTTTTCATGGCCAAATGCATTGTTAATTTCGGTTTTTGGTTTTTTTTATGAATTGTTTTCTTTTTATGGGTTGTTTGATTTGTTCACATTACTGTTCTTGTAAAATAGATGCTATTATTCTAGCTGATTCTTAAGTTGAGAAAGCAATGAATTTGGAATGTATTTTTGCATTATGTATCTATTGTCAAGATTATTAAAATGTACTATCTAAACGATAGAAGATTCTTTAGGTTTTTGCTTTGTTTAGGGACCAATTCATGGAAATTTTTAGGGATCCAGTGGTGTTTTATTCAGTTCTTTGAACCAAAAACTTGATGGATTATATGGGAGTTTTTTTCCATTAGAAGAAATTTATATATAGGTTTCTATAGAGTGAAACAGTCTTTACTATTTTATGAAGGATTGTGCATTAAGCTCTATGGTACCAATGCTGAAAGATATGTAGATAAGCTAAATAAGCTAGATCTTACTTTATGTTAATGGATTGTTTCGTGTACACAAGGATAAGAATATGTTGGATTGAAACATATAAGCCCTAGGGGAAGAAGGAAGTTGATGATATAGAACTGAGTTTTTATTGTTGATAAATGTATGTATGTATGTTCTAAGATGTTTATAATGTTACTGAGCTCAATCAATGGAGTTATATGTTGTGCTTGGTCTATATCCATGCTGAAAATTTCTTATTTTCCTTTTTAGTTGATGTTCATTGTTTAGAAGATCTTGGGTTTGCGTAGTGGTGGTCTTGAAGCTCCTTCAGTTTTTGTGGTTAAATTATCGAGGGAACTTAAGAGGAACCGGGTATTTCAATTATTACGAGAAGGGAATGATCATTTGGTTCGAAGATGATGGAGGTCAACGCTGGATATTCCCGTTCAAATGAGAAACAACTGCCAGAGTGTCGAAAATCTGTTGATAAAGAGAAAAAGCCAGTAGAAAAAGATGCAAGCGCTTCTGCATTTGTAAACCATGGTTCGTTCCTTGCTTTAGATGAGTTAATGGTGTTTGATTATTGCTATTTTCCCACTTTTTCCAATGACATGAAGAAATTTCTCAAGGGTTATCATTGCCATCATGTCTGTTTTAGCTTTAAGATAAGATGTATGGTTTACATGCTTTTCTACCAGATTGTCCCACTCATTGCTACCATGTATGGTACGCATCCAGCACAGATAGGCCCATACCGTGTCTGAAAATGTGTCCAACAAGGGTATTTATGAAACTGAAAAGTCAGAGCAACATAGGCTTAGAGTATTTGACACTGAACTATATCTTTTCAAAGATAGTATCATCCTAAGATTTTCATGAAATTGAAGAGCCAGCTCTTCTGCCAGCACTTCATATCCTGTCCTTACCTCTATTCTATTACCTCTGAAAAGTCAAGCTACTGATAATTCACAATTGCTCTATCTGTCCTCTATGGTTGCCATTCAAAAGAAAAAGCAGGATTAGAACTATTGTTTTTGTTTCAACTGAGTATATATTTATTTTTTGACTTTTGAGAATGAAGTTATAATCTAATTGAATCCATTATGTAGCTGCAATCTCTTGGCACGAGAACAGAAGAAAGTGGACAGGAGATAAATCTCAAAAAGCACGAAAGATCAGTAAGGATCAAGTTATAAGGTAAACCAGTTACCCCATTCTTCTTCTGTTTATTCAATGATGGTCTGGTATTGCTCTACTGGATACTATTTTGGTGGGGAAGCTAAACAATATATATGTATTTGGTAATGGCCTAGTTGGAACCTATGTTACCTGGACTTGGTAGTGAATGTTGGATCGGGGCATGTGTCTGAACAGATGCTCAATTTTTTCTATGCTTTTTTTTTTTTCATATATTTAAAGGATCATATGTCAAAGATGGGAATTTTATGAAAGATGAAAACTCTGAGAAACAGAAGTTGAAATTGCATCATCACTATCTGTAGACATTTACAATTTGCATATTACAGCCCTTCTTAAAATAGACTTCTTGGTAATCATGTTTTCTTTAAACAAGAAATGTAATGGATTTTTGCTTCTAGTAGAAAATGGAAAGGAAGAACCAAAATATTAGTGCAAAGGTAAGGTTATAAACATTTGGCTCGGTATCTTTTTCGTCTTCAAGATGTGCAGTTAAAGTTTGAGCTGAAGTTGCTATTCCAACTAGGCTCAAGTTGTTGGGGGAAATTCAGGTTTGTTGAAAAAAATAAATTCTTTTAGTGTTCTCTCTTAAATGATTGTTTAAACTTCAATGTCAAAGGAAACTTTTGCAGACCCTGTTGAAGTTGGAACGATTTGAGATGCCTCTTATGGTGGCAAATATTCTTTGCTATGTACAATATTTACCGGAAGGTGGCCTTGGATTGATTCAGCTTCCTTTCCAAAAAGGGGACTGTTGTTGATATTTATAGATATGGTTTCTCAAACACCGAAAAATTGTTAGCTTGAACGGAATATATTTGATCGAACTTCATAGAGAACTATTACAAAGTTGCAGCATAGAAATAGTGATTGTTATGTATAACATATCTTACGCATAAATGAAGAATATTTCATCTGTTGTACTATATTAATTGCTCGATATGTAGATTTTACCTTTCTAATTTTTCTTATAGTTGCCTGGATAAGACGAATAATAACTGCAGAAACTTTGTTTTGCAGCTGGTCTACAACATATGAGGAGCTTCTTTCAACTAATGACCCATTTTCCGAGCCAATTCCTTTGCCGGTAAGTTTCTGAAACTGCAATGATTATTGAATCAATCATCAAACAATAGATGTGGATGTTAAGGAGACTTGTTCAGCAGCGGTATAGTACATAAAATAGATTGTTCGAGCAACTCGAGCTTGGTTGAGCCGTCATTACCCTTCTCTTTAGGAGGAATAAAGTTCACGATTCAAATCCCTCCCTCATGTTTCTCATACATATGAAAAAGGGACTGACCAGAGTTCCTTGTTTTAAATGAATTACTGCAGCCACAAGAAACTTACTGCAATGAATGTTGTTGTTCTAAATGCAGGAAATGGTAGATTTTCTAGTTGATATTTGGCACGACGACGGGCTGTACGATTAGATAATCAGTGATGAACTATGATGAAGCTCTGGCATCCGAGATTGGTAGACAATTGGAGAAGTTTTTTCTTTTTCTTTTTTGGGTCTTACAAATTTATAGATTTGGATTACCTCCATTGATATTCAAGATTGAGAGTGGCAGTTCCAAGCCTAGATTGTGTTTGCCTCCTTAGATTTATGTAACACACATTGTGAATGTCATTCCAGGATGTTGGATACGGATATCTGTCTTACACGTGTATGATGATATTTTTTTTTCTATTTAGAGGATCCTAACTACGTACCATTGTTCAAAATGTGTTCGACAAGGGGATTTTTTCCAGATATAAATATGTTAGGAAGCTTCTTGGAAAATCATATTGTCCTACTCATGTCCAACGCATCATAGTATTTACTTTTTGGTTGGCATTGTGATGAGCATGGATCCCAGAACTGAACTGAAGGTTGAACTGGTTGTATTTTCAATTCAATTGGTTTAAGGTTGATGATGATATAAAGTGTTAGCAATTTTTGTTTATTATATGGAGTGTCAAAAGGAAGCTTTAATCACTAAGTCTTAGCATAAGCTGTTAGCAAGTTAATTCTTCATCCATGACTTCATATTCATTTTTAATTTAATGTTTGCTTCTTTTTTTAATGAAATAACTTTTAAATACAACCATCAAGAAAATAGGCACAAATCAAGCAAAAAACTGTTGTTAGGTGGAAAAAAAAATCAGAGTTGGAGCCTTGTATCATTTATTTGTTGTTAGTGTAAGAAAATTTAAGTTTTGAGTGTATTAAAACGTATTATTCTTCTAATTGGAGCGACTATAGATAGTTTTAGTTCTAAAAATTGTATAAAAAAAGTAAAGTATAAACAAGTTAAATATTAAATTCCCATGAGCTAATTTGTTTATTGTTATAGTTATTAATGTAAGTAAAAAAAATATGAATTTTATGAGTTTGTGATAAATTATGTAATAAATATATTTATTAAAATTTTATATAAAATAATTGTTATTTTGATTACAATCATAAAATTACTTATGTTTTAGATTTTCTGTATTTTAATGACATTATAATTTTCGATTAAGTCTTAATTTGATAGATATGAGAATTATTGCTAACATAGGAACACGTAAGTTCGAGTGTACTGAAATATATTATCCTCCTATTTATAATTAAAGAGAGACTGTACCTAATTTTAGATATTGTATAAAAAAAATTAATTAATCACGATTTGTCGTTTGAAATAAATTTTGTCATACAAATTGTGATAAATTAGTTTACATTAATTCAAATTTATAATAAAATAATAAAATTAAAAATACGAGAAGGAAATGTTAACGCGGTGGGCGAAACGACGTCGTGTTGCTAAGTACGCTGCAGACTGTTCTATAACACGTATTTTCCCGGAAAATATAAAAGGAAAAGGGAAAGGTAAAAGATTCCGAAACGAAACACGGCAAAAGAAAATTGAGGCAAAAAAGAAAAGAAAAGAAAAACAGGAAAGCTTTGATTCTAAGCCATTTTCTTTGCTCCATTCCATAGAAAGATCTAAAAGCTCAAGCTTTCCTAGCAAAATTTTCTCACCATTTTTTTAAGTTACGAAGAGAGGGAAAGGAAAAGGGACTAATTTAGAGAAAGAAAAGGTAAAGATGGATAAATTTAAGAATATGTTGAAACCCAAGCCGAATCCACAACAACCACTAAGAGATTGGCAAAGAAAGCTTCGTCAAGAGTGCCGTAACATTGAACGCCAAATTAGAGGCAAGATATTTCCATCTTTTTCCCTTCATTGTTTGGAAAAAAGAAATTGATGATTGCTTTTTAGTGGTAATTTTGAATCTTTCAGTTAATGGGTATGTGAGAATTCAGGTTTAAAATAAGGGGGTTTTTTTATAAGAAAATTTATGGGATTTTTATGTGGATTTTGTATTAGATATTCAGAGAGAGGAGAAAGGTGTACAGAAGGCAATTCGAGAAGCCGCTAAGAGAAATGACATGGGTTCTGCTAAGGTAAAAAATTCTTGGGTTTTTTTTTTTTCTTTCTAATGGAACTTTATCTATATAGATTAATCATGTCATAGTTTTTGAGGGAATTCAATATTTTATAATTGGAATGGTTTGATTAGGAAGATAAGTTATGTAATTACATTAAAGATCATCTAGGAGAACCTGTTGGTTAATTCGGCTGCCCTTAAGAGTGGCATCTAACAATGGGGATTGGCTCTATTTTAGCAAATAAAAAGATCATTGAGGCGAACCCATCGGTTCATGTAGTCACCCTTAAACATGGCATCTTGTGAATCTAAAGTTCATTGTAAAAGGATCTAGGTCATTATATGGTGTAGAATGACTTTATGTTTTAAGTTGCTGAAGTAAATTGGATTTTGTGGTTTTTTAGATGAAATGATTGGTCATTCATACGAAAAGGATGCTACTTGATTATCCTAAGTCTAGCTGATCTTCAGTATTCATCCAATAGGTATTCGTCCAATGAGTTTTCTAGTCGATCTTAGGATCAGGAGATGTAACTCATCATTGGTTCTAAGCTGGAACTGCACACTGAAATCACGAAAGATGTTGATTTTTGGAATAATGAAAAGATCATCTTTTCGTTGGGTGGTCCAATTTGATGAAACCTATGTGCCTTAGCACGTGTATTATATGTGAAAATCATTTATTGTCTTTTTGTGTATGCTTTCATGTCCGCAATTTTGCATTTGCCTCGTTATTGAGGAGTCATTTCTTATGTAAGCTCTTGTTGTGATCTTATTCATCTTTAGGCACTTGCAAAAGAAATTTTAATGTCGAGAAAAGCTGTGAACCGTCTATATGAGAATAAAGCGCAGCTTAATTCAATATCAATGCACCTTGGAGAAAGTGTTGGTATGACAACTTATGCATCTGAAATCTGTGCATTGCATTTATTCCAACGGTTCTTTTATGCCCCAGTACCTGGAAACATTTTTAATTCGAACATAGGCTGAGAATGTTGTTGGCACGTGCTTATTTCCCTGAATATATCAATGTTTGTAGTATTAGATTTATCATCTGACATAAGTGAACATGTATTTCTGTTTTTTGGAAGAAATGCTTTTCTTTCTAAATATTCTTTATGATGGATTGTATTTGAAGCAATTGCTCGAACCGTTGGCCATTTGTCCAAGAGTGCTGAAGTCATGAAACTTGTAAACAACCTCATGAAAGCTCCACAAATGGCTGCCACGATGCAAGAATTTAGCAAAGAAATGATCAAGGTAATTTTCAAGTTTGTAACTTTGTTGCATTTACGTGCCAGTTTTTGTTTCATAATATTTACCATCGTGGTCAAACACCTTGGAATTGACACTAGCATAGGACACTTGGTATTCTACTATTGTTGTTCGGAGTTGCTATGTTGCCTCAAGATTGGTTTTTTAGTGGTGTTTTTTTTACTGAAAGTTGTACAAAAGTGAACTTTGTCGGGAAATTCATTTTTGGATGTGTCCAATCAAAGTCTAAAGTTAACAACCGATATCCATGTTGTATAGATTGAAAGAACGAAATTAGACAACTATTTAGTAGCATACGTGAACTAATGAGCATCTTCTTTTAAAAGTACAATGACTCCAAGTGCAATGTGAGAAGCATCTACATGCTCTACATATTTTTCGAGTTTCTTATTTTCTGTTTTAAGATAAATGCCTCTGTTCAACCATGCAGGCAGGTGTTATTGAAGAAATGGTAAATGATGCCCTTGACTCGGCATTGGATTCCGAAGATATTGAAGAAGAGACCGAAGAAGAAGTTGATAAGGTTCTTTCGGAAATTGCCGGTGAAACTGTGGCACAGCTTCCTGAAGCTGTTCGGAAGGAAAGAGCGAGGGTATCTGCAGAAAAAGAAAGCACTTCCCGAGAGGTATGCAAAACTTTAAACCCATTTCATTCACTTGATATTGCAAAACGCTGAAGGAACTCAATTTCTTATAAATTGTATAGGAAGAAACTATAGCGGAGGGTGTCGATGATGAGGAAGAGCTAGAAGAGATAAGGGCACGGCTTGCTCGAGTTCGATCATGAAAATTTCACCTTGTTTATGGTGTTCTTTAGCTATCTATCAACTGAAACTGTGCCTTGTATTGTATTACTTCATTAAAGGGGGCTTTGAGCTAATCTGTTGTGTTTGAAGAGAGCTTTGAACCCAAACATTCAATAGTGAATATGGATTTACACTGTGGAGCATTAGGCCAATTGCTTCACTGAAATTCTATTTAATTCTTTTAAATAATATCATTTAATTATTACAAGTTTAATATACTCCAAAAATTTTATTGCAAGTTGTATAACAAGTTTATAAGTTTGCACTTCATTGTAAAATCCAGACATACTTTGTCTTTGCATGTTGAAACATGAATTATTATATAATTGATGTATTATATCAAATTTAGCTTTCTAACGTTAATCACTTTCATTATTTTGACTTTTTTTTTGTTTTTTTAGTTAAATTTAATTATTAATTTTTTTAGTGACCTGATCATGGGTCGGGTTGGGTTAATGTTAAATTTTAGGCTTGTTTTTTAAGTTTGGGATTAAAAAATGAGCTTAAAATTTTATCGAAGTTTAGTCCATATAAAAAATGCTAAATCCAAGCCTAATCCGGTTCGCTTGTATCAAATTTTTATATAAAAATAAATTTAAAAATATCTAATGTATCAAATACACTAAAAACATTAAATAAAAGTTATATAGTATCCAAATAATAACGATAAAATAGTAGGAATATAATAGTAAAATAACAATAAAGAGAAGCAGGGAAAAAATTTTAGACTCAACCCGAACCAAAAAAATTTACTTGAGATGCAGCTTGTTTGGAAAACTAAGACTTTTTTTTTTCTAATTCAAACTCACTTTTTAGACTTATATTTCTGCTTAAACCCTCTAACTTTTTCGACAAGCCTTCAATCTTGGGTGAGTGATTTGAGTCATGATCAGATCTAGTTATATCTTATGTTAATAAATAAATTAAAAATTGTATAAAAATTTAAAAAAACTATAAAAAATTAACATTAAGTACATATGTATTACTATGCAAACTGCAATGTTTACAATGTAATATTTTAGTCAATATTTCTATTAAAAATAATAATTAACTCTTTTTAATATATGAACGTTTAAATTCGACTTTTTAAAAAATAAAATACAATAAAATATTTTAAAAAATAAATTGATAAAAAAATATAAATATTCAACATTAAATTAAACAAAAATCATCAAATCAAAATAAACTTGGTCTTACATGTTAGAAACAAATAGTCAACTTAATTATATGATTAAACTGGATCAAATCATGATAAATTTGTCAAAACAAATACTCAACTTATTATATTATACAAAGAAAAGAGGTCAAATGGTGATCTCAACTTTGACTTTCTTTAATTTTCACCAAATAAGTAAATATATTTTTATTTCAACTATTTCAGACAGCCTTCTGATTTGATAGATGAACCTTTGTACGCCCACAGACAAGAGTCATCACTAATCTTTCCTAATAAAGTAAATAAAAAGAGCACTTCTCCAATCATTCTTAAACCTATGTTTTGTCTAAATCTCAATTTTTTTCAAACACCATATTGCTTTTAAAAGTAGGTTTTTTCGATTGTCGTTGAATCTATGTTCTGACCCAAGCTCAAGAAACTTGGTGAGTCCACTGATATGCTTTAGACAACATTTTGAATTTAATTATTATACATTTTGACTCCAAATTTAATATCCAATATAACTGTATAATTACTAAATATACAATAATTTAAAAATAGTAATCAATAAATTAAAAGGAAAAAAAACCCATTTTCGAGTTTCATATGTGTCAACTTCCACCATTTTCATATGTTTATATGAATTTTATAGGTAAAATTTTTATGAAAAGGATCGGTGTTCATAGTTATGGTAGAATCGAATTAATTGATTAAATTAATTTAATCTAATTAATTAATTAGTAGTCAAATTTAGTTCGATAGGAGGTTGATAAATAATATTTTAGAGTTTTAATTATCGGTTAATTTGATTCAAAATAAAATAATTAACCGAATTAATTAATTAACCAAAATATTTGTTGTTTTCAATACTTACGCAGTGTTTGATTGTTAACTTCCAAGACTTATCTACTGCTCTGATTTTTTACTTGTTATTTTCACCTCTATCTACAATTGTTTAAACTATTAAATAAAAGAAATAAACATTAGCAATGTATGTTTTTATACGATTTGTATTAATTTTAATCAAAAAGCAAAAACATGTAAATTTTGATTATTCGATTAATAGGCCAAATTAATTAAAATATTTCGATTTGATTGGTATATTTAAAATAAACTTCATTCTAATTAACAGTTAAAAACTTTTATATTTCAAGTAATTCAGCCCGAGTATTGAAACACCACCAATTGGATCGAAGAGTAAACAATTAAAAATTAATGTGATAACAGAGAGTTACTATAATATGTTATATGTACTTTAACATTCAAAAGTTACTTTTTAATGAAGAAGAAGAAAAATTAATTTGATCTAACTGTAAGGATGTTATGGGTACTCGATTTCTTCGTGTACCTTAAAAACAACAAAACAACAAATGTAGTGAAGATGTGTGCAAGTAGTTGTGCCATCTTTTAAACATTCTTTTCTGACTATAATTTCACTTAAAAACAAGGGTACAAAATCTGTAACATGTAAAATGTTGTAACGTACAAGTCAAGCAAGGAACTCATCAATATCAAAAAGCTCACAATTATCCCACACACTATTATTCCCTACATAATCCATTGGAATGTCATCGAAGAACTGCAACGATTCCAATCCTTCAAGCCAGCTATAATCTGTATCATCCCCTCTTCTATTAACCTCACCACCTTCACCTTTCATATCCATTGCACCACTTGTCGACGGCGCTTCAGAATCAACAGGACCATCCATAGCGGACTCAGAGCCACCGCAAGTGGCCGTTGTTGTAGTTGTAGCCTGAGAAAACCCATGTGAAGGAGTGGCGACTGAGTCCGAATCGGAACCCTGAGGCATGTTAAGGATCGCTTTGGCACCGTACATGGCTTTGGCGGCTTCGTCGTAAGCCGAAGCAGCTTCGACGGCAGTAGGGAAAGTGCCGAGCCAGAGACGTTTCCCTTTATTCGGAGCGCGGATTTCCGCTACCCACTTACCCCATGTACGCTGCCGTACGCCTCTGTAGTTACAGTTCTGGTTCTGCGGCCCGCCTTTACCCTTCATGCACCCTTTCTTGGAACCCTTCGCCGGCGCTTTACGTGATTGTTTGGCCTCCGAGTTCTCACTCCATAACTTCAAAGTATCCGCCACTGATAACCCGTCCCGTCTCTTCCTTTTACGTGAAGAAACCGGAAACAAAGACGAACCCATCTCCGGGTTTTGATTATCCTTAAAACCCATACCAAAATTTCCCAAAAATTTCAAACGAGAAAACCCCAGAAATCTCCAGAAACAATAACAGGGGATAACCAAAACAAACAAGCTCAAAAAGAGAGAGAACAAAAACGAACGAAAAACAATGAACAAAGCTTAGTTTTAAACTGGGTTTTGATGAATTTAAGGAATTTTTTTTTTTGCTTTCGTGAACGTTTTTCTTGAAAGTGAAATCTTGGAGAGCAGGAAAGATCTTTGACACTCTGAGAACTGAGGATGATATTTAATACTTTTCCGGGAGATATTTATTGCACCTTTTATTTTCATTAATTTGAATTTGTTTTAAAAGATTATAAAAAAGACACGTGTCGGATACTGAGTTGTTTTGAATGATGTTTCGTCGCCAGGAGACAGCTGGCACGTGTCACCTGGTTTTCCCCTGTGTATTCTAGAGATTATCCTTAGTTTACTTCCTTTCGAAGAATTTTGTTTTACTCGGTTTCCGTCTTTAACCCTGGTTCTTTGAGTTGATTACAGATGTGTGCCACTAACTAACTACTAGGCAAGCTACTACTAAACAAACTAGCTTTGTTAGCGCTATAAGGACTTTTCTGTCATAAGTCAATATAGGCTTTGACCAACCATAGGCCCATATGCCATTTTCTTTCAAATAATTATATTTCAGCCGAACTTACCTTTTTTAGAAACAAACATTGAAGAAGGTAGAAATTTTTTTAGAAATATTTTATTCAAAATAAACAAATCTAGTTAATTTAATAATTAGATATTTTAAATAGATTTATTTATAAGTCCGGTTATTCAGTCCGGCTTGTAAGCCCACTCTAAAAATAGGGGAGTTTAAAATATAAATTTAAAAAATGAGCTTGAGTGATTTTAAATTGGTCAGGTCTTGGGTAATGCTTTTTTTAGCCTAAGCTTAACCTGACCCAAATTTGAAAAAATTACTATTTTTTTGCAATTTCTTGTTGTTTTACTTTTATATTTTGTTTTCTTACTATTTTGTTACCATTCTATTATTATATTACCACTATTTGGTTGTTATTATTTGGATATTATATAACTTTTGTTTTATTGTTAATTTTGTACTTATCTTAGTCTTATTTAAGTATACATATTTTTTATTTATTTTTAATTTGTTAGGAAACATTTATTTTAATATTTTTAGTATTTTTAATATATTATATTTTTTAAAATAATATAAAAAATTTAATACGGCTGAACCGAGTTGAGCTTAGATAAAAATTTAAACCTTTTTTTAGATCGGACCAAGTCTAGTAAACGGACCTAACATTTTGGTCAGAACCTAGCCTAGCCCATCAGGGGCGAAACCAGAATAAATTTTTAAGGGGTGTAATGAAATTTTAATTTTTATAATTTATATATTTATAATTTTTAAATGATCAAATCAAATTTTATAATTTTAAAGGGTTAAAGTATAATTTTATTTTTATTAATTTAAAATTTAAAAAAAACAAATGATGTAAATAGTAATTTTGTATTTTAAAGTGGCCGGCGCATGTTATCCCTCTAAATTCACCTCTGGAACCCACTGATAACTCTAATTTTAAAATAGATAATATAAAAATATTTTATTTCCAACAAAATGAGATCCTAAATTTTCTGGTCTGTGGATAAGGATGGTCTATTCTGATGTCAATATGAGATCCGAAAACGACTCACCATACAATGACTCGTAAAGTGTAGACAGTGATGTATTTGAAGAGAAAATTCCAAAAATAAGATATGGTAAAATTATAAATTTCATCCATTACTTTATGAAAACTTAGAAGTTAGTCTCTTTATTTTTTTTAATTTATCATAATTCAATCCTCGTATTTTATGGAAGTTGAGAAATTAGTCCATTTCTAGGTAAATAAATGAACTTGAACAGATGATTTCTGCTGATTCCATATATTATAAATTGATAAACAGTTAATTTTTAACTCAGTAATCTAAGTCATGGTTTAGTAGTGCTACTTGATTGGACCGATTTCTCAATTTTCAATAGATTGCAATGGATTATGTCGATTCATTATCCAAATCCACTTTATTTTTGCGGTAATGGATATCTAAATCCGTTTTGCCCTTTTTGGTAATGAATTCTAATTAGAATATCTGAATCCATTACACTTTTTTTTCTTTTTAAAAATATTATTTAAACAAATTTGCAGATTTAAATTTTACAAGAACCATTGATATTTGATCAGCTAGTTTTAGTACGAGATCAAATTTTAATAAATTAAAATAAAAGTGATTAAATTTTTAATTTTATAAAATAGAGGGATTGAATTTAAAATTAGACCAAAACAAAGCTATAAAACAAAATTTCCCTTTTGTGTGGGAATCCACTAATTAGGTTTTTGTTGGGAGCAATCCACTAATTAGTTTATTTGTAACAAACTTATTACTACTACTATATATGAAAACAAATTTATGCTCAAGTTTGAAGATTTTGAATCTTTCTATTTCTGATCAACTTGGAAGATTTTCTTCTTCTTACGCAAATGTAACCGTTCCACTTGCGGGATTTTTGGTAAGTCATTTTCCCTCTCGTTTTCCAATCGAACAGATCAAAGTCTATATCGCATTTTGATTTTCTGGTTTTTTGCTATTTTTCTTGGTTTATATCGAAGATGGCTGGTTATGATTATGAATGAATTTGAAGAATTTATGCTTATTTTTCTGAGTTTTTTTTTTTGAGGAATGAATTGCTTAAAAGGAACAAATTGTAAACTGTATGGAATTAAACCGTACATGTCAAAATCTTTCTGCTTTGTAATTTTTTTCCCGGAAAAAATTGTGTGGGAATGATTTGGTATAAATTGAAAGTTTTTTTTTCCCAGAAAGAAGAATCCGTAGGAGTTTAAGACCCTTTCGGGAAGAATATGAATTAGGGTTCTGAAGCGATGAACTGGTATAGGAATTAATCTGAAAATTATCGTGGTGCTGTTGGTTTTACAATCAAAATCCATTAACTCACGAGAGTATCTATAGTTGTTACTAATTATTGGATATATAAACATTAATCAAATTAAATTTAAATAGAATGACATAAGTTATGAACCGAATTACGATTTAATTTAACAGAATATTTTTAGTTTTATATTGTTATGTTACGAACCGAATCACCAAACAATTTATAAGAAATTCGCTTAAGTTAACATATATTTGTTAAGAAATCTCTAAAATTAAAATAAAATTCAAACCTCTTGTTTGTCTTGGATTATATATAATCGAATCACTCTTGTTTTGTTACGATGTCGTCAATCTATTATTAAACTCTCTTATCTCTTTAAAGATAGTCTTATGTGATAGTCAAAATGCTAACTTGAATGTTCAGTTGTTGGGATGAAGATAGATTTTTAATTAATAAATTTAATTTGGGTTGTTACATACTATCACCGTTAGGGAGCTAATGGAACTTAATAGTAAATAAGTGACTATTTTTACAGTATCAATTTTTTTTAATTATATTGTTACTAAGTGAATTTTTTTATACTTTAAATTGTCACACTAATAATTTTAACAAAATTAGTGTTAATAGTCGAATTTGAATTTTTGAAATTTAAAAAATAAAATAAAAAACTAAATTTCAAGTAATCACATATTTCTAAAAAAAAAAAATTTAAAGAAGACTAGGAAGATTTCTTGAAGGTATTATCTTTCTAAAAAATGATAATTAACATTTCCAACGCCAAATTTATATTAACATTTCCAATGCCAAACTTTGATATGCATTTCCCCATTCTCGAGATTTTTGACAAAGCAGTGATGAACCGTGGTTCATCCTCAACAAGATGAATGGATTCTCCACCGTGGACGGCTTCGTGGAGATAACCGAATCCTTGGCAGAGATGATCAAGTACATCGCCAACGAACCGTCGTTGGGTCTTTCCTACGTTCAAAAGCACACACGGGACGCCGTTCCCAACCTCCTTAACCTCAGCAACCGGCTCGCCGATAAGTCCCGCCAAGCCACTTTGCACACCCAAGACTTGGAAGATTCAATCACCATGGTCAGCTCCATGAAGCAATGCGGCTTCCCAATCGCCGATGAGATGATCAAGGACATCACGGATTCATTAACTTTAATATCGGCGAAACAACTGAAACGTGGATTGATCGACAGTACCGATTCGAGCTTTACGATGAGAAGAACCATGTCTTGGGGACCAATGGCTTGGGTTTATGGTTCTGAAGACGTGCAGCAAGATGGAAGTAATTATTTTTCGACCATGATCAAGTCTGCAAGAGAGAAGGCGAGCGGTTTTAGATGGCCGCAGCTCGAGTCGAAGGAACCGATAGAACCCGCGGTTCGGTGTCCTGCTCCGATGATACGGGTTGGATCTGCCAGCATTGGTTCAATACCTGATAATTTTCAGTGGCCACAACTGGAGTCGAAGGAACCGATAGAAACCGAGTCCCAGATGCCGGTTCAATGTCAACCGGCGGATGAACTCCATGGAGAAGAACGGAAGGTCGAAACGGATGGCGAAGTGTCCGGTGAGAGTATATTGTTCGTGTCTGAAGATTACAATGATTTTAAGGGTGATAAAAGAATCTAAATTGGAACCATGGTTGGAAGGATGTGAAGACAAATTGGATAGAAGCAAGGGAGGAAGTGAAACTGGTGGGGTTTAGCTTGAAAATGAAGATTGAGTTTCGTAATTAGCTGCAGATACACATGGTTGATGGTTTCATTGTCTTTTCTTTAATATCAAAATTGAATTCCAGCTTTTTCACTCCTACTGCTCTTGAAGAATCCTCCCTACCATTTTTTTTTCTTTAAAAAAAGGTAAATTACAAAAATATTCATCTTTGTTTGCCTCAGATTACATTTTAGTCATTTATGTTTGAAATGCTACATTTTAGTCACTTACGTTATGGTTTTGTTACAAAGTGATCATTCTACCGTTAAGCTCTATTACCTCCCTAATGGTGGTCCTACATGGCAATCCAAATGAGTTTTAAATGCTAATTTGGATATTCCACGTAGGAAATGCCCGTTTGGATTGCCATGTAGGATCGCCATTAGAGAGGTAATGGAGTTTAATGGTAGAGTAATCACTCCATAACAAAACGATAACGTAAGTGGCTAAAACGTAACATTTCAAATGTAAGTGACTAAAATATAATATGAGACAAACAAAAGTGACTATTTTTATAATTTATCCTTAAAAATTAATTAATTTAAACTTAATAATATAAGTACAACATTGATAAATATTTATATTATGAAAATAATTTTTAATATTAATTAACTATTATAATTGAATTGTATATTGACATATAGTTAACCTTTTTAATTAATTAAAATCTCGTACACAATAAGTTTTTTTTCTATATTTCTTAATTTATTCTTAAATAAATTAATTAGTTTATATACCACATGAGCAAATTTTGTCAAGAGAAGTGAGATGGAATTAAAAAATTTTAAGATGAGATTATAAATTTTATTACTATTAATTTTTATAATGGGATCAACATTAACATTTCGTGTTTTTTGATCTGTTTTATCATATCTTTAAAGTCGTGAGAGTGATCTACAGAATGTGTTTATGTAGTAGTTATGTGAACGTATGAGATTGAGATTATATTGTATCGAATTCTTTTTTATAAAAAACCAAAATTATAATTATTTCAATAACTAGAAGGCTTAAAATGAATTATCAAAATTTTAAAGGGTTTACTTACTAAAATTTCCCATTAGACCAGGGCTCAAAGCGGCTGTCTGCCCCTGGCTTTATTCCCCAAGTAAAATTTGAAATGATTTAAAAATAAATTATTTTTCATTCAATAAATAGATTTAAATAATTTGTCTAATTCTTACTTTCATCCTTCTACAAAATAAAAATAGTCCATTTACTTTAAATTGTCAAAATTAACAAAAATCAACATTTTAAGTTTACATGTTTACCAACAATTGGACTAGTTTCTCAATTTTCATAAAATATGTGTTCAAATATTGATAAATTAAAATAAAAAAAGACTAATTTTTAATTAAATAAAATAGAGGGATGAAATTTAAAATTAGACCAAAATACGTAGAAACATTCTTTTCAGTACCGGAAATAAAGTGTTCTTTCCCATTTTAAATAAAATATCTAAATTCAAGACCCTTTAAAAAGTAAATAAATAAATAAATAATCAATATTTCAAAGCTTCACCCTACAACAATCGCTCAATCTTCATCATCGTCTTCTATTCCAAGATTGTGACATTTCTTCTTGTTCTTCGCCATTGAAGAGATCCGAATCGCAGGCAAGCTCGGTCTAGAATGAGGCACTCGCTTTGGAACGAAAGCTTTTTTTTTTTCAGCAGGTATCTGAAACTATGAACGAGAGTTCACTTTCTCTTTGTTATTCATCACTGATTCACTGTTCCGTTTCGCTTCTTTGCTCTCGTTCGTTTTCAGAAGACACGATGTTGTTTTCTCGTTTAAAAAAAGACTTTGTTCAATCTGAATGAATATTGTTATGATCTGTTTTAATTCGTTGAATCACTTGCATTTCCGTGTTTAAGATTTTATCTTCATTGTTTTTATTTATTTGGAGATATTAATTTACTTTCTACATTGCTTGAAATTTATCTATTCTGATGCTCAGATTGCAGGATCAGTAGGTGTTTCTCTCGATTTTGAACTTTTATATTTCTTTTTGCATCACTTGTGTGCTTGCTGAGAAAACAATTGAAAATTTAACGTAAAGGAAATTCTGCATGTATTACTTCTTTTTAATATAATTCCTTTCTGTTATTATTATAAGTAATTCAGCTCAAATTCCTCTTTTCTTGCACGGAGCTCTAAGAATTTAGCTAGTGATGTATAAAATATACATATTTTTACCTTTTCTTTTTATTTCAGTTACAGGTAGGATTAAAGGGTTTGTTGTGATTAATAGTCCGCGCGTTTTTTTATAGCGTGGGAAAAGTGAAAGGTTTTGTGAGATGGGGATGTTTGATGGATTTCCGCTTCCTCCGGATAAAGAAGTAAGTTTACTTCATTCTTCTTCTAGTCCGTTGATTTAAAGCTCTGTTTGGTTGCGGCGTTTTGGTTGCGGCGTTCGCTACTTTATTTTTAAAGCTTATAGCCTGTAAAAATTTGCCGAAAAGAAAAACTGTAATTGATCAACAATAAATAAATGACTAAAACGTTATTCCAATTCTAATTTAGTTATTTTCATATACTTGTAAATTCAGGTGCTTTGATCTCGAGGAAAATTTGTGACACTGTATTTCTTAATTACTTGAAAGATGTTTTTTCCAAACAATCCCTTTTTTTGTGGTTTTCATCCCGAAGTAAAAATCAAATAATAAAAGCCACAACAAAATTGTTTTGCAATTTGTTGCAAGTTTTGGCAACCATCTTGAGGCTGGTAGCGATGGTATTATTCTGATTTGCGGACAGCATAGTTTGTTGTTATCGAGCAAATAATGCTGTGTTTCATTGATTTAGTACGTGGTTAGAAATTTGATAAAAGGGTGGGAAGCTAATAGTGCTGTGTTTTATGTGTTAAGGTTTTCTTATGTTCGTCTTCTGTTTGCTTATGATTAAATACAGTATTTAAGGGATGACCTTTTAACAATAAGAGAGAGTTGGGCTGCAGCACGTTTTGATTCACTACCTCATGTTGTCCGTATCCTGTCATCAAAAGATCGTGAAGGTGAGCTCGGGGTTTTAAAGGAACAAAGAGATATTATCGAGGATGTTGTAGATGAAGTTGTTCATGCTTATCATGGTGGCTTCAACAAAGCAATTCAAAATTATTCTCAGGTTCTTTAATAGATTCTGTGATGCTAAAACTTTTTACAGGCTTCTCTAGTGTTCCTTTTTCTTTTTTTTTTTTTGGCTTTTATAGTAATGACTCTCTTTTTGTGTTCCTTTTTTTTAGTTAAATTGCAATCGATTTGCTTCAAAAACCATTCCTGGTGATTATTTCCTTAATTACATGTATCGCATATTCATATTTTCTTAATTATTTTCTTCTGTTAAAGTTGGGTCCACACTTGGATAACGAATATAGGATTTTTTCTATAGTTTGAGATCATAGAATCATTTGATTTTTATTCTAAATCTTGTTGGAAAATATATATAAATGGAAAAATCTCTCATTGATCACCATAATTATTGTTTCTGTTAAGGATAAACATTAAGCTTCATTGGATATCCCTTGTCGGTTCTCTGTCATTTACAAATTACTTACTTTTAGATGCGGGGACACCACAAATATTAGCAAACCTAGTAGAAGACTGAGTAACTCTGCTACTGTTATTTCTTTTGTTTAAGCTAACAAATTTTGAGATTACGAAGGAGGTTTGAATGATGATTATCCTTGTAAGGTGTTCCCATGAGCTTGCACTCTTAAAATGTTTTTATGTAGTTGTATCTACTATCTGGACGCAAGTTTGTTTTTTGAAGAAATATGTGTTTTAGCATGCAGAGTTTATCCTCCCAGGCATAATCCTCATGAATTCTTTCATACATCAATTTGGTTGATTATTGCCATTTTTGGGTGGGTTGCTGTATTAATTTGTTAGGAGTTGGCTGGTGGCAATTGAAAGGTGAATTTATTGTTGTTATGGTTGAAAAGCTTTGGGATGTTAGTGATGGCTTTTGTATGTTTGAAAGCCATTTTAGGTCATGTCTTGGCACTGCTAGTTGTGGCTGCTGGTCAAGCTTCTTTGAATTGTTTTGTGACATACTCGTTAGCCTCCCTAGTGCTTTTCTTTATCATTGGAATTCCCTTAACTTAGGTGGAAAATACTGTTGTGAACTATGGTAATTGGAGTTGGGTGCCAGTGCTGTAAATAAGTATGTGTCCAATGTGGGAACATTTTTTTTTTTTCTAAATTTTTGATTCTTTGGACTCTTTGGATGGTCATCTTTCCATACATATATCTGGATATGTGCCGGACACAAATGTTGGACATGGGAACTTCAAAAAGGAATGAACTATCATTGGAGCACCATATGTTGTGAAAGCCTATAATTCTTGATTTCTTGATTGTTGCTGTATGCAGATTGCAGAGTGACCATGCATGGTATGACTGATCTTTTAGTCTACGTTCACATTCATGGAGAAGATCAGTGTTTGGTTTTGACCTAGATTGATAAGTGCAATAGTTGTGATGTTGACATGATTGGGGTTTAGGGGTTGTACTGAAAAAATTGATGTTTTATTCAATCATCATTTCTGGTTCAAGGGGTTGCTGAGTTATAAGTGGATAGATTGAAGCGTATGATTCAGAGATTTTCATATTAGAAGTTATCTTGTATTTGTTTTTTAAAACATTGATGGCATTTTGTGTCTTTTGTTGGCATTAGCTTTTAGTTAATTGCATGTGAACCATATAATCTTAATGTTTTCAATGAAAACAATAGTAAGTTATTTTAATAGACTATAATTCTCTTGAAACTGTTCACTCTAACAATCATTATCTAGTTTGCTCACTTCTTCAAATGATATTTATAGTCCAATAGGGGTAAGTACTATATTTAAAAGTAAGAAGGTAATAAAATTTCACACCCCTCAAACCATTGATAGATATGCTCTTGAATGTCGCTGAACTAAGAGATATTTTTCTGTTTTTGTGGTTTTTCTTTTATAGTTTTTGTACTTGAATCCTATGATTCTGCTGGTACCAGGGAGAAAAAAGTTGCAATTCTTCATTATCTACTGTTTTCTTTCTTCCAGTATGGTCTTTGGTGGTTTTTATTTTTATAGACTCAACCATTTATGTATCTCTCCTCTTTCCCATAATTATTGTCGCGCATTTGGAACTCCAAAAATTTTTAGGATGCAATTGTTTCTTTTATATGACCTAAGGAAAATATTAATCAGTGCCTAGTGACACTGGTTAAGGTGATATTCTAGTCAAGAAAAATGCAATTAATGCTTTTTAAAAAAAATGAAATTAATACATCTTTTTTAATTTTAAAAGAGTAATGCAATAAATGCTAAAAACTTTCTTAAAATTGCAATTAAAGAAACCTTAACGGGTGCCTATAAGCAGTGACTAACCAGACCCAGTATATAATTAGTATATTCTTAGAAGAGCCCTCTCCCAAACATTCCTATCTACGTAAAATTTTCCCATCCTTTTGTTTGGTTTTAAATATTTGTTTATTTTGGGAGGTCAATGAATGCTTTATTAATTTTGCAAAACTAGCATTTGTTACTTCACTTCAGCTTGTGTGCAAGAATTTGCTAGGGAAACCTTTGGAAGTGAATGCATTTTAAGACCAATGTGAGAACAGTAAATGATGCCCCTTTAGAAAGTAGGAAGTCTATAGGATAAGCTAAATATATCAGAAGAGGGAGGCTTATTCTATTCTTGATTTGAAATTTAGCTGATGCACAGAAGCAAAATAATATAAAATTGAATTATAAAATCAAAACACAAATTTGACATAAGCGGTTTACCTTGATTGAGTATTATTTATCTCTAATTTTGCCTTTGATTGTCTATCTTGTATGAGAGAGTCCAGTATCAGTCTTCTAAGTAGTCCACTATCAATGTGATGTCCATTGGATACTCATGGTAATGAATCCCTTTACATGATAAATAATCTGCAGATGAGAGTTTATGGACATAGTAATTGATAATATTATAATACTGAATAAGCAGGTCTTGGAGAATAAATAAATTTTCATTGAAACCAATAAAATCTCTGGTATGATAACTTAAATGAGGTGCCATCTTTCGTGGATGATTAATATATTTCTTTTCCTTATTTAGATTTTGTATAGTCTATAAGTGGGGAACATGTAATAGTCTTTCTTTGTGGAAAATATTAGCAGTAATATTCTGATTCAATTACCAATTCTTGTTTCAATGGTTGTTGCCATTTTCTCTTTTCCTTTTCTTTCTTTTTTTGTTGACTTGTAAAAAAAACCATGCTTTGCATTTATTTATATATTTTTATGAGTAATTGTTCATTCTTCTTCAGATCTTGCGGTTATTCAGTGAATCTTCTGAAAGTATTGAAGTATTAAAGGTAGATTTGGCTGAGTCCAAGAAACATCTTTCTGCACGCAATAAACAGTTGCATCAGTTGTGGTATCGATCTGTTACTTTGCGTCACATAATCTCCTTGCTAGATCAGATTGAGGGTATAGCTAAGGTTTGTTCATAATTTTTTTCTTTCATTCAAATGATATTTTTTTGGTATTTACATGCTTTATCTTCATTAGGATTTGGCACTTCACTTCCATCCACAACTTCCTCTGGTCCTGCAAGAAATCCAGTAAATCTGATGTATCGCCTGGTTTGTTTATTACCTGGATCAGGTTCCTGCTCGTATTGAGAAGCTCATTTCTGATCAGCAGTATTATGCTGCAGTTCAATTGCATATTCAGTCAGCATTGATGCTTGAGCGTGAGGGCCTTCAATCGGTAATTTATAAAATGTTGCAAGCAGTCTATCTGTTTCTATTCTCGACTTTATTTTTGGTAAAACTTTGGTTTAGCTCATCTTGCTACTGATCCCTAGATAGATTGCCGCTGGCATGATATGTTATCAAAATTGTTCAGCTTCTCTTACATTTTATATTTTAGATTAACTTGTTGCTTTCACACAAATAGATCAGGTGCCCATCTTTAATTTGTTAGGCCTCCCAAATTAAATGGCCATATTTATGACACAGTTATGGCCAAGGCTTAGCATAGGGGGTTTGTTAAAACCTTGTTACCCTGGTTTCAAGTTGAACACTAATGTTTAGAAAGTTAACACATTAACCTCTACATTAAATATGTTAAACAGTTTTAGCCTTCAATTAAGTAGACTGTTAATTGGCATTTGGGCTGCATCTGACGCTCCAAAGAGATGCCAACATAGTGGAGTATACTCAATGCTAACAACAAAAATCAAATTCAACCGTTAAAATGTCTGAAACTATGCTGAACATGCAAAATAATCTACGGGTACATGCCTTCCAAAACAAAAGGAAAAAATATACAGGCACATAAATAAGTAGAAGAAAAGAAAAAGATGACAGCCAAGTCAATTAAAAATTAGAAGCCTACTGATGTCATGTTAATTGCAAATTTATCCCAAACAGAAATGGAACAATTGATGCCGTCATATGTTCATGAATCAGAGGTTTAATGATAGCAAATAGTCAACCTAACTATAAAGGAAATCTTACAGTTTTAAATAGTTCAGCCTTTCTATAACTTCACCCTTTTTTTTCAATTGAAATTATATAGAGAACTTTAAGATCTTCTGCTTGCATTTATTGTTATCTAGGTTGGTGCTCTCCAAGACATTCGATCTGATCTGTCAAAGTTGCAAGGTATTCTGTTCTTTAAAATTTTGGAGGATTTGCATGCACATCTTTACAATAAGGGTGAATTCAGGTATTTCTGTCTATTAACAGCTTAACTTTCCTTGTCTTATTCTTTTGGTGATTCATGGTGTCATCTGTTCACACTGAATAAGAAAGAAAGAGATATTTGATTAAACATGTTATCTGTAATTTATTTATGCCGATAAAAGGCATTTTCCAGAAAGATTTCCCTTTTACAGAACTTTTGGTCATTAAGCTGATTAAATTTTGCAGCTCAGTTGCTTCAAGCATGCATGAAAAGGATGATGAAGTGCCAACAACAACTGTTGTTGCAATCACTGCAAATAGTTTGCAACCTGTGTCTCTAAGTCCAGTTGATGGAAGGTAAGGGGAGATGGTTCATTTGTTTTTTCTTTTTTTTTTTAATATCTTTCTTAATTTAGTCTCTTTTCCTTGTCTTACATAAAATTAAAATTGAATTTTTATTTGGTTGTCTTTTTGTGCATTCCTCTTGAAGTTATAAGAGTTTCAAACCTCACATCTGTTATTTGCGTTACTTTAAGTTTGAACTTTAAACCAATCCTTCTTCTATTGGATCTTGGTTGAAATAGTTGGGAATTCCATACATGGTCCTTAACCATTTATTTTGATTATACTTTGAACCTCAATTTATTTAACTGTTTTTTTGGTCCTCAAGCTTTTAAAATGGTTTCATTTTAGTCCTTCCTACTAATAATTTTGTTAATTCTAATGTAATGTCCAAGTTGTAGCTTCTGTGGCACAGTGTGTAAACATTCCCTTGTCTTGTCACTTGGATATTTTCCTCAACTGTTAGTGGAAAAATGTGATAAAAAGACCAAAGTGAAACCACGTAAAAAGGTTAAGAGTCTGAATGGAACACTTCGGTAGTTAGTGATTGAAATGGAATCGAGATAAAAGATTAGGGACTATGGACAGAACTTAACATTGTTTCCTCATGATTATTGTGTTATCTCACATCATCTAAGTATTAGATTTCTTGTGGTTTTATTTAAAGTTTGGCCTCTCCACCTATTATCAATCGGTTTTAGGTTAGATGTTTAACATGGTATCAGAGCTCATGTTTTGTCATGTTGTTCTTCCTACCTAACCTCATGTGAGGCTGACCGCCCCTAGTGAGGTTGTTGATGTGTAGGCCCTATGAGGTACATGTGAAGGGGAGTGATAACTGGTGGTGTCCCACAAGTTATGCATCATGATCCTTTATTAAATTTGGGCCCCTCCACCTATTACCAAGCGGTTTTAGGTTTGATGCTTAACCTATTACCAAGTGGTATTAGGTTTGATGCTTAATAACAAATTTCAATGTCTGAATATTAATGGATTTTTTTTAGAATACAGGAAAACAAACCTTTTCATTTCTGTTTTAGTTTGTAGAGTTTTATGGTTTCTACCATCTATGGAGGAATGAATTGGATGCCAAACTAACTTTTAAATAGAAAGAATTGGACGCCAAGCTTTCTTTTGAATTATAAAGTCATAAAATGCATGCAATCCCAAATGGGATTAAGTTTTTTCTTCTAGTTAATGTCCGTCTCTAAACCTGTAAAATTATCAAAAACCTTCTTATGGATCCTGTAACTTACGTTTTCTCCATCTTTTTTGATAATTTATTGTTGATTTTAAGCTCTTGTCATGCGCACATTATCAGAATATTATTCTGCTTGGTAATGTAGTTATGTAGAGAGGTCATTATTTTTATTATTTTTTCCCGTAGGTTTCTTAATTTAGTTTTTATTCTCTTCTAAAGATTTTTATATTTTATACTTTGTTCAGTTGTCTGAATTTGTACTTGACATTTTCCTTTTTCCAGGTCATCTTATGATGGTCATGATGGGGATAGTTCTTTGGAGCCAAATGATGAAAGGCTTAATGGTGGTGATGGAAAGGATGTCAAAGTCCATCAAATCCCATTGTGGCTTTTTAATTCCACTCCTGATGAATTTGTTGTATGAATACTTCACTTAATATTATCTCATCTCATAATGTTGACTTTGTTAAATTTTCTGAACTTTGACATTAAAGCACTGTTCTCTCTTTCTCTCTCTAAATTTTTTATCTAGGAAACAATTAAAAAAAGTGACGCTCCAATTCACGTAAAGTATTTGCAGACCATGGTGGAGTGCCTCAGCTTACTTAACAAAATAGCTGCAGCTAGTGCTTTAATATGGTTAGTTGCTTTGCTTATGTAGTAGCATGTTTTAATGGAACTTATGTTTTTCCCCTGGTGCTTTTAGATGGACTCTGAAAATGGTTATCTACAACTATACTAATATGCCGTAATTTTCCTTTCTTGGATCATCTACTGTTGATTTATATAAGATGGTTTTCTTATAAGATACATGATGAGCACGATGAAAGTAGTCTTGAGCTTTTATCCCTTTTAAGATCTGTTGTGTTTTAACAAACTAATGACCTGAACTTCAAACACCCATGTATTTCTTTCTTTCTGTTTCTTTTATTTGTGATATTTGTAGTTTTAATTTATGCTGCTCTTGCAATAACTTGTCTTCATAATGGTTTACCTATTTAAGAATTGTTACTTGCGAAATTAATGTAACAGCCAAAGATTGCGACCCACTGTTCATGGGATTATCACATCCAGGATTAAAGCCCATTCAGAATTCATAAATTCTTCAGTTGATAAAGCTACTCGAACTGGTGCGACCAGTCTCCATCTTATGAAGGGACAGTTAGAAAGCTATCAGTTATCCAAACAAAAGCGTCAGAATGGGATATCATTGGCTGGGAATCTGTTAGCAGTGAGCCCTGTCTCACCTGTGATGGCTCCTACAGGAAAGCACAGGCTGCTGCAAAAGAGCTTCTTAATTCAATTCTGGACTCTGTTGTTCGGATATTTGGTGAGACGTTTAATTATTATAATTATTGGAAATACAACTATATCAAAAGTTACAATTAGAGTCAATCATTACATCCATGTATCACTAAATAAGTGAACTATGAAACTAACAAAGCAGAAAACATCTAGACAATTTCAATAGAAACAATAAATCTATACATGGTGTGACTTGAACCTGGGACCTCAATGTTCCAGGGCCTCCTCCTCCTTGCTATTTCATTTACTCTTAAATTAAATCTGAAACGAAATCTCTGAGCTGTAATTGGTCAGGAATCATATTGTTATTGGAGAGCTTATTGAGTCGAAATCGTCCCCGCAAAGTGATACAAAGATTCTAAATCGATGTCAACAGATGCATACCTTGATTCTAAAGCATCTCATTTTAGTATTGGCTTTTCGTTGACAGTTTTACAGGTCATCTATCTTATCCAGTGCTTTCATATTCACCAAGTTTCTTTTTAGAATGGTGTTGGCCTGATAACTTCTTGTTGACTTTATTTCTTCAATTTACAATTTTGTTGAATTATGTGATGCAGAGTGAATGCCAACAACTCATATGTGAGATTCTTCGAGCAACCCCTGAGGCTGCATCTGCAGACGCTGCTGTACAAACTGCCAGGCTTGCTAGCAAGGCTCCTACAAAAGAAAAGAGGCAAGTAACTAGAGTCCCTTGTGTTAGTACTTGGAGGAAGAGATAAAGTAAGGATTCAGTTATAGTTCCCATTAGTCATCTCTACTTTGCTAACATAGAAATTTATTTTTTCTTTTTTCCTTTTGAGAAAGGAGGGGGGGGGGGGAGTGCAGTTGCTCCCATATATACCTCCTCTTATATTTAGGAAGGGGTGAGAAAGAGTAAGTGCTTCAACAATATTTAGTAGATCACTAAAATAAGACCTATTTATAATTTTGGTATGGGGTTTATTGTGAAGAGAGCGAGTGTGAATATGATGATGTTGGTGTTGGAGGATTTCAGAAGTTATCATTTTATTTTGGATTTTATGTGGAAGAATTTGTATGTGACATCATGATGGCAGTGAGCTGCGGAGATATGGTTTGGATTTAAATATATTCCAGCTGCATGAAGTGAAAGTTCTTTCCTCCCCTCTCATTGAACCACTTGATAGTCTTTGCAGTTTTGCATCTTTTCTTGAGAATTATCTCACATTTTCAAATAAAATCCAACTGGAATTATCTCCTTTCATTAGCCATTAGAGTAGCTGTTTAATAGATTACTCTTTGTTTATTTAATTATAATTAATTCATTACCTTTTTGCAACAAGTGATATAAATTGTAATCTAATCCCTAAAGTTAGCATTTATCTTTTGGGGTGTGAAATTATTCTTAGCTATCAACAGAAAGGCATATGATATTGTCCACACCCTCAAAGAGCATTGTGTGTGTTTGAATTGTTGAGTAATGACTGAAAAATAGAGTATGTGATGCTATTCAATAGCAGCCATGATGAGTTAAATGGGTTTTTAAGTCACCATTTATTCCCCAGCATATTTCATTTGGTGCAAGAATGCCTTTGTATTGTCTCTGCTTCCATCCTCGGTTCATTGTTAGAATATCAGTTGACAATAAAGATAGAAAAAAAATTTCTAAACCAGGGTGCCATGACTTCCAAAATGAAAAATAAATCAGCTGAATTGCTGGAATCAGTTGTAATCTTTTATCATCAGAACTAAAATCATTGCTAAAGTGAAATACCATTTTCATCATAAGTACAGCATTGCATAAATAAGAAATCAAAATGGTTAGCGTTCTTCTATTAGTTCTTTTCTGTATGCTACATATTGTGCTGTTATTTCTTTAAGCAGTTTTATCTGATTTCATTAAATCTTAGGTTTCTTGTCCTTTACATTTAAGCAAGGGCATCTCCATTTATAGCCATTTAGTTTATGGTTGGATGCTTAACATAGCATTAGAGCCCAAGTTTGTTGTTATGTTGTTTATTTCCCTTTACATTTTATGAACATGTTAGGTGTATTAATATTGGTTTATAGATGATGGAGAGTATTAAATAGTTTTATCCCATGCCTATTAAGGCTTTAGTTTGCTCTGGCTTTATTTTAGGGGCTTCTATCCGATAGCATATTGGTTTTAGGATAGCTGCTTAACATATGCCTATTAGTTCTCTTATTGGTTATTTTTTCATACAAGCTTGAAAGTTAATATGTTTGGCTACAGTGATGGGTCAGAAGATGGCCTCACTTTTGCTTTCCGTTTCACAGACGCCACCTTATCAGTTCCTAACAAGGGTATGCTAAATTTGAATTACTGCAAACTTACTAAATTATTATTAGCTCTTTGTCCATGATTTATCTAAATTTTTTAATTTTGATATATATTATTTTCTCTTATCAAATTTAGTTTATTGTTTGGTGTAGCTCCTTTTTTGTGATTATTAGTATTAATCAGCCAAGAAAGCTTTATGTCTGCCCAGTTAGGTAAAATTCTATGCTGATGTGTTTTACCATTTGAGTTTACATCCTTAAGAGTGAAAATAGTAGCAATTTTTGATAGTATAGGAAATACAAATGGTAAGAGAAACATAAATGAAAGGAAAATTCTTCTCATTTCTAAAAACAAAAACGTGTCATAGAAGTTTGTTGTTCTTCATTGTAAACATTGTAGAGTTATAGTTCCTACTTATATTTAACTGACAGTTTGCGTTTTAGTGAAAGTTTCATTGAAGGTATAGTATATTTAGCTAGCAAGGGGAAGCCTATTGAAAATTTCAGTTAGCTCTCAAAATGTGAAGTTCAGTGGTTTGGTTCTTTCAAATGATGTCAATTTCTAATCCAATTTGTTTGATTTACCAAGCAGTTGGAGTGGGAGATTTTTTGTTTTGTTGATTTAATAGATGTTCTCTCTCGCCCCCATTTTTTCTTTGCGGCAGCAAGTTCTATTTGTGTGGTGATTGGAAAATTTTCTTTCCCTTGTTATGTTTCAATTTTTTAGGTGTAACTTTTTTCACATAATTATATTGACCATGTCTCTATCATTATTTGTTATTGAATGCCTTGTCTACTATATAGGAGTTGAATTTAAACACCAGGGGGGATGGAGTAAGAAGGGTTCCGATGTCTCACAAGAAGGCTATGGCTCTGCAGCTGTCTTGCCTGAGCAAGGCATGTATCTAGCGGCATCTGTATACCGGCCTGTTCATCAGGTTTGAGACCTTGAGAATCAAATATTTATCCTTTTGAAGTATATTCTTTATTACATGTTCATAGTAGCGTATTCAAGGTTTGCACCTATTCCTTGCACCTTAGACCCTTTTGGTGATGCACATTTATTAGGCACACACCTGCTGCACGTAGGTGTACTTTTTTGCAAGGCGATAGGCCTAAAAAAGTGCGCCTGATTAAAGTTTTTTGGTGTCTTTTATTTAAAAATCTTCCATTAGGTGTATGTTTACTAATAAAAAAAGGGGACAGTATCAAACTCTATTCTTTGAGCATTGAACAACAAATATAGAGCATCGCTGAAGACAAAGTATTCCAAAAAATAAAGAAGAATTGCTTCTATTGTATATCAAATGATAAAATATACACGACGACATAGTCTAAGGAAGGTTAGCATAATTACAAAACAATAAAATCACAAAATTCAAGCCTAAAATCACTTTATCAAATTTGTCAACAATTAAGGTTCTGCTGTCAAATTCAATTTGCTTAGCATTCCCCCTCAAGTTGGTGCATAAAATCACACATGCCCAACTTGCAGACCAAATTATGGTACATTTTGTTGCTAAGTCCATTGGTGAACACATCAGCTAACTGCTTCTTAAAAGCTACATGGCCTAAACTCAAGGCACTAGTAATCAACTTTTCGTTAATGAAGTGTCAACCAATCTCTATATGCTTTGTTTGATCATGTTGTACCAGGTTATGGGCTAAACTGATGGCAGCTTTTTTGTCACAATATAAGGATCATTTTCCTTTTCCTAACAACTTTAATTCTTCCATTACTTTCTGTACCCATAGAAGCTCACAAACGCCTTGAGTCATTGCTCTATACCCTACCTCAGCATTTGATTGAGAAACAACACTGCGTTTTTTGCTTCTCCAAGTGACCAAGTTCCACCCCCCCCCTCCAATCTTGTGAAATAGATACAGAGAACAAGAACAAGGCAAAGGCTCTATAGGAAGGGGACAAGGAATCATGAGAAATAAAGTTAAAAATAGGATGTTTGATACAAGACCCAACACATTTTCTTTGAGCAATAGTTAAATCTAATTTATTAGTGGATTTAGGGATTAAGGATGACTCACCAAAAAAAGATTCTTGCCGCGGATTAGGTTGCATGATGGCTTCTTCCATTAATTGTACCATACGATTTTATATGTTATTTTTAATTTAAATATAATATTTAACATATGTTTAATAACATCATTAAAGAATTAGATTAGAAGTTTAAAACAAATTTAGATAACAAAAATATTTCTTGCTTAGCCTAGTTTAACTATTTCTTGCTTAGCCTAGTTTAACCCGTCTAACTTTCTATGTTTCTCCTGATATTAATAAAAATATTTTCAAATTAAAAAATCCAAATTGATTCAAACTTTAGAAAACTATTCGGACTAAGCTCTCAAATTATATACATTATCTCACTTTTAGACGTCTATTCATAACAACTTATTTTTTGTAAAATCAATATATATTTCAGTCTTACAATATTTCTAACTTCACTATTAGCATCTGCATATATATTGACCCCCTCCCTCCCCTTTTACCAATATTCCTGGCTTCGTCCCTGCCTTGCTCCTAAGGAAATATAAAGGTTCTAGTGCCTAGGGTGCTTTTTGTGCTCTTGACAACACTGATTTTATAGATGGTTCTGTAAATGGCCTTTATTTTTTATTCTGATGACTGGTGCAGTTTACAGAAAGGCTTGCTTCAATGCTGCCAAAAAGGTATTCCCAGCTTGGGTAAGTCTCCGTTTTATGTTTGTATGTCATACAAAGAAGAGTCACTTTGTGTAAATGATATGATAAGTCTTTAAAGGATAGCTGTTAGCCAAAGCATATAAGTACCTTTAATTTTTCACTCTGTGCTCTTCTTTTTTTCTATCTCTTGTTTGTAATGTTTGAGTTTAAAGTGAGATGCGGGGGGAGAATAAACAACCTTTTTCTTTCTATAAGTATTATCATACGGATATAATTATTAAGGTTCCAAATGCTTTCATCCTTGTTCCTTGCTGTGGCATCTTTAAACGCTATCTGTGCTGATTCTTTTACTGAAAATTGTTTCCCCTCCTTATATCTATAGATGAGGTTTTTCCAATATTAATTTTGTAGGAATTATTTGTTGCATTTTTTTCATTATTTATTGCACGAGGTTAATGGCTTGCTTGAGTTTTCCAAGGTTCTTAGTAGTGATATCAATTTTTGGTAATTATTTCTGGTTTGAAGCTGGTTATATATTATTGGATCATGGCGATCATTATATGTGTGCTTTGACTAATCAATCTTGGTGGTAATATATTTCACGCTGTGTGTAAGTAGAAATTTTTGTTCATTTCATCAAATCTAGGTGAAATTTGTAAATTATGTGCCCCAACTCTTTTGCAAGTGAGCTGTAAATTTGTCATTGATGTTCTTTTGTATCATTAAATTTCTATAATTGCAGGAATGATGGATTGCTAGCCTTTGTGGAGAACTTTGTGAAAGACCACCTTTACCAACTATGTTTGTTGACTACCGGAAAAGCGTACAAGCAGCTATATCAAGCAAGTTCTGTAACCATTTAAGTCCCACAAGGCATTAATTGTCAAATTTCAATCCATGCCCTATAATTGCTTTAACTGTCAACTTGATTGATTGAAAACTCTGTTTACCTTTCTCATTTTTCATTAATCATATACTGTTGGTAATTCAATATTCAGTATCTTATGATGGCTATCACAAGAAATATAGGGAGGGGTCTGATCTAAGTTTGATGGATGTGAACTAGGTTTGCTTCACCAATGTTAGTCGGTACTCTGAAAGATGGTTAGCACAATATAATTAAAATGTGTTTAAATAAAGCAGCAATGTAATTAGTGGAATGCTCAGTACTAATTTACAAGGATTGGATGGAAGAATATTGCATGTTCATCTTTTTGAGTACTGAAGTGTAGTAATTTCATTTTAGAAAGCGGAGAATATTGAGAACCATGCTGTGACAAGTGGGTTTGTATTAGGAAATTTGGGGTTCAATAATGAACATCAGTTGTATTGCATATGCGATGCTCCAGTTTTCGTTCCATCTATGTTTCTCCTTTAAAACTCTTAACCTGAAATGTTTTTTACAGGTCCCGCTGCATTTCGGCCACGGGCACATAATCATGCTTCATATGCTTCATCCATTGAGAAGGGTCGACCTGTCTTGCAGGGGCTTTGGCCATTGATTATTTAGCAAAAGAGGCAAGTGTATCCTGTCCTTATTTCTGTAATAAACTATTTTTTCTCTCCTTCCCGTCTAATAATATTATTACCTTTTCTTTTCTTTTTTTTGCAATAAGTGAGTATTGGATTCTTCATTTTATTTTTTTGTATATTCGGGTAAAGGTTATTCAGCATTTTTCTTTGTTGTCTTGAACATCTTCCATACATGCTTCAGGACCATCTACTTCTACAGCTGTTCCTTTTTCCTAATAGTTAATTTTACTCAAACTCTAGGTTCTTGGTTGGGCTCAAGCAATCCTAAATTTGCTGCTGACCTTATGAAGTATGTGCAAACTTTTCTCGAACGAACATATGAGAGATGTCGTACCTCATACATGGAGGTTTGGATTCTTCTGTATGCATGTCTGTCCTTATGTTTGCTTTTAACATAATTTTAGTTTTTGTTGATTTTTTTATGTCAACCAGCTCTTATTAGTTTAGGTGTGTCTATTTTCTGAAATTATGAAGGAAGAAATTTTGTGCAAGGATGCGGGGGGAGGGGTAAAATTTCTATTTGTTTTGCTTTTCAAATAAATTAATGCTTTCTGTCATTTTTAGTGAGAATATAATAGAGAAGTTGTCTCTAACTTCTATTTTTGTCCATGCTACTATGCATATGGTAATCAACAATTTACACTCGTAAACATTTTTGTTAACATTTCAGGCAGTTCTTGAGAAACAGAGTTACATGATCATTGGGAGGCATGATATTGATAAATTGATGCGACTTGATCCAGCTAGTGCATGTTTACCCAATGCATTTAGTCAGTCAAATGTGAGAAATAATTCTTCTGGTGCTGGAAGCATTGACGTTGAATCAGAACTGAGTGTCCTTCTCCTAAATTTGCGTCCTATTAGGCAGGTAAACATATGCCTGGTGACACTTCTGCCCTACTGGTTCGAAATTTCTTTTTGAGTAATTCCTAGCCATGCACTATTTGATCTTCCAAAGAATTGAATCCATCATGCATTTTGCTTTACCTGTGAATGAAACCTAGGTGCCATTTTTTATATAATTTTGCTCAAAGCATCAGTTGAAGTTATTCATTTTTCTCTTACCACATCTCATGTGCAGGAGAACCTAATTCGTGATAACCATAAAATTGTTTTGCTGGCATCCTTGAGTGATTCATTGGAGTATGTAGCAGACTCAATGAAAGGCAAGTTCATCCATCTCACTTAAGTTGGTACTTGGATTATTGAGCAATGTGTAAAGTGACAATGGGTTTTAAATAGTATTTTATAATGACATAAGGAGCTATTAATATGGACAAGAGACATGGGATCTACTCCCTGCTTTCCAGAATATGCATCTCAATGTTTATCTACATATACCCATGAGTTATGAATACCTTATGCAAGCAGCTCGTTACTGTAGTGATTCAGTCATGTACTTATAGATCCAGGTAAAGTTGATGATTCATTTGTAACCTAAATTGTATTTGAGGAGTCACGATAGGCCATTAACATTTGTAACCTAAATTTGTATATGCAACCAAAGGGGGCTTTGCTTTCAAAGAAATCAAATGCTACGCCATCAGTATCTTCATATTTTTACATTTTTCCTCCTTCTCTTGTCCTTCTATACATAGATACAAAGAGTGGCATATCTTTTTGCACTTTATGTTATTAAAGGAGCAGATGCTTCTGCAGATTTGTTTGTGATAACAAACAACTATGCATTTGAGAACTTCCTATTCGTAAATTTTCTGCTGTTTCTTACATTTTACACATATCTAATGCAACATGTAGACTTGTACAAGTGTCGCCACAAAATGTGGAGGGTGGCAACCCTAGCCAAACAAGCAGTTCCCCTGCTAGGGATCTGGCGTTGTCTGCAAACGAGTACAGAAACTAGCAATTGATTGCTTGAAAGTTTTACGTGTGGAGATGCAGTTGGAGACAATTTTCCACCTGCAGGTTTTGTCACAATAGCATAATTCAGAAACACTTGAGAAGCCAGTAAGTCTGTAACTAACTAAGCATTATGGCTCTAACAGGAAATGACACATAGGGAATACCTGGAAAACCAAGATGCAGAGAGCCTGATGATTTTGTTATTTCACTTACTGCACAGGTCACTTTCTCCAACTCTTATCAAATTATATTTTTGTTCCATTGGCCAGTTTTACAGAAACTTACGTCAGTTTTAAATTTCCAATGGATAATTTGTCCATTTGTCCATGCTTCTTTAGTTAGAATAAAGTTCTAACATACTAAGTGGCTAAAAAACACCTCATAAAACCTCACGGCAGTATGATAGAGTTTGGCTGCTGGCTTATATAAAGGGCTCTTAACGTTCAGCTTATCCTTGGCCCGCATCTTGGGTTTGTCAATGTCAGTGAAGAAAATGAAGTGAAAAGTGTTGGGCATTATTTCTTGGAACTTTATTTTTGCATAGAAAAATGATCAGATTGCTTGGAAATCTTAATCCTGCATTTAATTTTCCATTAGTACCCCAATTTCAGAGGTTCAGAAGCTTGATTTTTCAATGAATAATATAAGGCTATCATCGTTTAGTTCTCCTCTTCGTTCTCTGTATGTATAGATAACACGCAGGGATGAAGAAATTGCGCCTTTGTTTCTGGAGTGAAGCGGAATTACATATTTGGTGGAATATGTGGTACTGCTGCAATGCATCCATTAAGGTTGGAAGTCATTGCAAAGTTTAACTTTGAGTCTATAATTTGTGCATTATTTATATTTGTTTCATTTTGTATAGAATAGCACCTACTTTATTCTTACCAATGGGAATACTTCTGATTAGGCTTTGGCCGACTTTAAATCTATCAACCTGTTTGGAGTTCAGCAGATATGTCGGAATTCAATTGCTCTAGAACAGGTTAGTATGTCTTTCTTTTCAGAGGGGATGCTGGGATGAATGATTTTCTTATCTCTGAAGGTGCTTGAAATAATATGAAATATTCCCATTTATGTGTGTGTGTGTGTGTTTTGCAGTTTGTCCGTTGTATAAATTAATTACCAATAAAGAGGATTGCCTTGTCTTTTGAGTCCAGTCTCAAGTTTCCTTCATGTCAAGCTTATAGTCTTTTGAGTTCTGCCTTATGTTCAACCAATCTTGTCAAGTTAATGGTGAAACCTATGTCATTTGCGTCGCAGCAAGTCAACATGGGTTTTGGAAGACAGTCGCTGTAGTTTTTGTAAGATTTGAGTTATATTCTAGAGCTCAGTCCCTGCCTCTTTGAGGCGTATATATGTGTTCTGACATGATTACTTTTCAACAATGAGAGTCAAGCAACATAGGATGCATATATCCGTGCAGTGCTGCAATCGTCTTTGTTATTGCAAAGGCACTTATTATACTGAATAATAGTACCGTATATTCCGTGGTTCAAATTAAAATGATCTATTTCCTATAAAGCTTAATACAATCATAGTGGTAGCTCTTAGGTTCTCGATGTCTGAGACAGTGATGATTCCCTTTTCCAGTTATTCGCTCAGATCTTTACTTCCGTACACCCTTTCCTCTCTTCTCATTTCTTCCGGTTAGTTTTTGTAGACAAGGATGATGTATTCTTGTGAAAAAGGATCTAGGTTATGCTTGCTCATGGCTGTCACACCAATCTTACTTAATTAGCCTGGATTTGACTTTGTTGCTATGTTGACCAAGAGTTTGAAAAATAAGCTCAATCTGCATTCATGTAACTGTCAAAATCTAAATTCGGATGTATGTTACATTCATTTTTTGCACAAATCATCTTTATTTCATCTATCCATTACAGACTCTTGCAGCAATCCTTCAATGACAGTGAAGCTGCGAGCAGAGTTAGAGCATGCCTATTAGAACTATAAATGACATCGAGCAAGAATCTGACCATAGCCTTCTCTAATTATCGAATAACAGTTTCATATTCCAAATTTTATCTTCATGCTGCAGCCTGCTCACTTCTTACGAGCATGGCACTTGTTTAACCTTCAAGTTGTACACGACTACCCTCCTAGTTTGACTAATTTTTGCATATCGTATATCTTGTATTGTTGTTTTACAGTACTTATTTCTAAAGTCCAGATCCCGAAGAGAGACTCTCGATGCACAAGACCGAATGAAGAAATTTGTCCTAGCACTCAAAACCGAAATTTCTCTCGAAATCGTATCTTTTCTTGCTATAGACGTGCGTAAGCCTTTTCCATGGAGTTACTTCAGCATGTATCATAAATTGAGGCTTCATTTGCTTCTTTGGTTGATGTTGTGATAGACATAAAAAAAAATGCAATAAAAAATTGTGGCTATTATTACGGTTTACCTGGGGGGTCGGATTTAGAATCCGGAGCTTATGTATGAATTCCATATACTTGTAATAAACCATCCAACCTATTTATATCTATTCATGTTATTTTCTTACTAAA